>NC_092225.1:22233942-22253942 GCF_036320965.1 Panulirus ornatus | reverse complement strand
GCATCTTCCTTAGCATGTAACCTAGCACCTATCTTAGCATATGACCTACCACCTATGTTAGCATAACCCCACCACCTATCTTGACATATAACCTAGCACCTATCTTAACATATAACCTCGCACCTATCTTAACATATAACCTAGCACCTATCTTAGCATATTACCCAGCACCTTTCTTAGCATATAACCTAGCACCTGTCTTGGCATATAACCCAGCACCTATCTTAGCATATAACCTAGCATCCATCTTAGCATATATATCCTCGCACCTATCTTAGCATATAACCCAGCACCTATCTTAGCATATCTTTACTTTCATGTACCTTGTCTTTTCCTTTCTGCGCTCCAGTGATCGTGTCTTCACATTTATATAACCCCATGACTTCCACCTCCACCACCACTACTCTCTCCCGTTTTCCCCCTCCTCCTCCTCCTCCTCCTTCTTGCCCACCACACGAATATTTCATGTACCACCACCATCCCACTCTGAGAAATCTGGCGAAATATATGAGGTTATCTTCTCTTGCATCACTGCTTGTGTGTGTATGTGTGTATGTATCTTGATATACATCAACACACATTCGTCTACACACACACACACACACCCCGAACATTCTTCTCCTCACTCCTGCCGCACAATACACCCACACACCACCCCTAAACACCCCCACACTCCCACACCACACTGCAAGCACGCACCGCCAGCGAGCACGCAGGCAGGCAGGCAGGCAGGCGAGAGAGAGTGGTGGGAGCTGGCTCGGACTCTCCTCTTTAATACCCATGAACTTGCCCATGGCCGTCGTGCTTGCTTGCTTGCCTGGCGCAAAGTAAACAGGCACAGGAGGAGGGAGGGTGGGATTTTAAGCGAGTGGGACCATGTCTCCTGAGTCGGAAGACCCAACAGGAAGACCAGGAAGACCCGCAGGAGAACCAGGAAGACCCGCAGGACGGACCAGGAAGACCCGCAGGAGGACCAGGAAGACCTGCTGGTCTTCCTGGTGTTGCTGAGGTGCTAAGAGGAAGGAGGGGTGTGTGTCGAACGCTTCCTCTCGCGCCTCAGTCTACCGTGCTCTTTCTTTCTCTGGTTCCTCAACTCATATATTCCCCCCCTCTTCCGTTGATCTCCCTCTCTCCCTCATACCTCCCTCATACTGTGTCCTCCCCTTTCACTTCAGTGTGATGAAGGCTACGCCCTAATTCAGCCCCATGGCAAAATAGACCAAAGAATAACTTACCTTACGTGTGAGTTGTCACATACTTCTTAGTCTTTCTGCCTGTCCGTGTTTGCGTCTGTCCTTTCTGACGGGCCCTTTGTCTGTATATCTGTCTGTCTAGACCGAACGATAGCTCCAGCGCCCCCCACATCTCCCACCCTCGTTCGTACTACCAATATTTACGCTCCAGGTATTAACATTAAACCGATATAAGGCAATACGACCCTCGGCACTAGTAAGGTAACCGACGTAAACACTGGAGGACTCACGTGATTGGTCAATATCACCAAGTGGGCAGCGGGGGAAGAGGACGTAAACACTTGAGAACTCACGTGATTGGTCAATATCATCAAGTTAGTTGGGGGGGGGGGGTAAGGGGGGTTAGTGGACGCAGCCATTAGTCGTGTTGACCTAACACGAGGAAATCAACATAGCTGTTTTAATTGGTCATCGCTGAAGTGAGGTGGGCGTACACCATGAAGCGGGTCTGTTGATTAATGGGACGCTTCATCTCGCGAATTAATCACCTCTGGAGAGGTGAGGCTGGGGTGGGGGAGGGGGGGTAGTTATGACATGACCTCTTCTGATGCCGGAAGGGATAGAGGGTTTACACATGTGAAGGGAGAGGTGGTAGATATTACACGTCTGAAGGGAGAGATGGTAGATATTACACGTCAGAAGGGAGAGGTGGTAGATATTACACGTCAGAAGGGAGAGGGGATAGGTTTTACACGTCTGAAGGGGAGGGAGTAGATGATACATGGCTGTTTCCGAGGGGGGGAGGGGGGTAGTTATTACACAAACTCCTCTGAAGGGGAGGGGGGTAGTTATTACACAAACTCCTCTGAAGGGGAGGGGGGTAGTTATTACACAAACTCCTCTGAAGGGGAGGGGGTAGTTATTACACAAACTCCTCTGAAGGGGAGGGGGTAGTTATGATACGGATTTTTCTTAGGTGAGAGGGGGTGGATATTACACGAACCCCTCTGAAGGGGAGGGGGTAAATATCATATGAACTCCTCTCAACGGGGAGGGGGTGGATATTACACGCACTCTTCTAAACATGGGAGTAGGTATATATTGCACGACCTCCTCTGCTGGGTGATGAGTTGATCATGATGAGGTGATGAGTACGTAATGGTACACGATCGATGTACTTAGGTGCACGGAGGGGATGTACAAACCTGGAATGTACTATGATCATTTTTTTTTTTTTTGTACAGTTAACAAGTTGATTATGACCTTTAATGTTTCTAATGCTTGTCTGATATTCTCTCTCTCTCTCTCTCTCTCTCTCTCTCTCTCTCTCTCTCTCTCTCTCTCTCTCTCTCTCTCTCTCTCTCACACACACACACACACACACACAAGTCGTTCCTCGTAATTCTGGACTTTCTTGCGGTGAGCGCTACGCGACAGCCCTGCTTTTTGGCAAAATCTCCTCGTAAGTACTTGTAGATAAGTACGTAAATGAGTGAGTGAGTGAGTGAGTGAGTGAGTGAATACTCTCTTAATTTCAGACAAGGTTGTTACGTAACTGTTCACAGAACAAGCAATCCTGGACGACTATTGGCTGACCAGAATTGCCGAGGAGGATTGGATGAGAGAGAGAGAGAGAGAGAGAGAGAGAGAGAGAGAGAGAGAGAGAGAGAGAGAGAGAGAGAGAGATCCTCAGCATCAAACAGAGGATCAAAGAGAGTTATATACGCATTTTTGCGTCAAACTTACCAAGCAACAGACCACGCACAGACTGTATAAAAAATACCGAGCCGCAGACTATATATATATATATATATATATATATATATATATATATATATATATATATATATATATATATATATAACCGCACCATAGTGTGTAGCGCCGTGACACACACACACACACTCATACACACTCTCTCTCTCTCTCTCTCTCTCTCTCTCTCTCTCTCTCTCTCTCCCTCTCCTCTTCTCTTCTCTCTAACAAAACAACGCACCTACTGCATACACCGCACGCACTCTTCCCGAGAAAATCAGAGGGAGGGAGGAGGGGGGAAATATACACTAGGCTTTAGTAAGGTGATGCAAGATTCAGACACGACGTGGTGACTGTGTAGCGAGAGAGAGAGAGAGAGAGAGAGAGAGAGAGAGAGAGAGAGAGAGAGAGAGAGAGAGAGAGAGAGAGATGCCCTCCTACTATTCCCTTCTTTCCTTCCATCTTTCCTTCCCTCCTACCCCTTCCTTCCTGTCTAGCCTGTTGCATTTTCCTTCCTTCTCTTCACTACATCCTTCCTTCCATATCCCTGCTGCTCCTTCCTTCCTTCCTTCCTTCTTCCTTCATTCTTACTTCCTTCCTTATCTATATCCCTGCTACTCTTTCCTTCCTTCTTCCTTCCTTTTCCTTGTTCCTTCTTCCCATCCCTCTCTGTATCCCTGCTTCCATACCCCTCTCCCTCCTTCCCTCCCTCCCTCCTCGCCACTCGGTCACTGTCTCCCTCACGTAAACACAGGATCAATAACCCCCCCCCCACCCCACCCCCTAGTAAGACAAAGAACCACTGGGAAATATTAATCCTGATCGCCGTGACGTCATCCGTTCATTCTCTCGAAAGGATACATAGATGGCGTCTTGACTGTGTCTTCCTCCATAGCTGAGGATAATACATAGATGGTCTCTTAAGACGCGTCTGCTGGTAGCCGAGGATACATAGATGACGTCTAGGATACATAGATGGTGTCTAGGATCTCTCTCTCTCTTTCCTTAGCTAAAGATATATATATATATATATATATATATATATATATATATATATATATATATATATATATATATATATATATATAGACGGCATAGCAGCTATATATCTATAACTCATGAGGCTAGGAAGATTCAGATGTCACACGTAAGTGACGATTCCCTAATGTACATGTAATCAAACCGCTTTAAATGATCATGTATAGAAAGATATAAGATTAAATCGTATGTCTTTGAATGGAATTCGTTTAAAAAAAGATTTCACGTAGATCTATACCATGTAGATAGATATGAATACAATATACGTAATGGGAAAATGCAGTCATCTGTACTACAAAAATGTAGTCTTTTTTTTTTTTTTTTATCTGTAAATACGCCGAGGGAAGTTGCCAGACACATTGTCCCTCCCCCTCCCGCCATACACTGTTCCCGATAAATCATCTATTTCCATGGCATTGTAGAAATAACTGGCTGCTGGGGCGATAAATTCTCGGGAAAATATGTCCAGTGTTGAGCGGGAAGGCTATGCCAACGGAATGGGAGGAATGAAGAGAGAGAGAGAGAAAAAAAAATATATGATGAGGATGAGTGGTTATACCACCGATCAATGCCATTCCACCGTTTTTCCCGACGAAACACAACAAGGATTTATTGCTGTCGGAGCGTCAGCTCAGTGTAAGGTCCTAGCCCGAAGGTCAGTGTGGGCAGTTGATCAACGGCACTTCAAAAGAGCAAGCAGACAAATGCCCAGAGGGACCGAATCTGCTAGTTCATTATTTAGTTCTTGTCTTTCGCATGTCCTTTTGCCCATGCACTTGATTAATGGACTCGTTTGCTAATGGGCTTCTCAGAAGAACTCTGAAATTCATGGATGGTATAGAAATCCTCTTCAGTCATATATTAGAAGCAGGAGGTGTAAAGGCTGGAAGGAGGCTGGTATCTGGCAACACAGGAAGGTGTCTCTTTGTCTCATGGCTCAGTAATACGAAGAAATCTGACAACTTCTTGAAAAATCTCGTTCCTTTAGGTTTTTTTTTTTTTATTTATGAAGATTTCTTTCAATTTGTTCTCTTCATCGTATCTTACATTTCTAAGTCATTTCGAACGTTCTTTTCGCGTATGTTTTGTTATCATGGTAACTCGCTTCTGATTCTACTGCCATGTTTTGTTTGAACTTGTTCTGGGTTATCTTAATTGCTTTTAACCAGTGCGTGTGTGTGTGTGTGTGTGTGTGTGTGTGTGTGTGTGTGTGTGTGTGTGTGGCTACAACCCCTAAATAATGATAATTACTTCCTGTCATTATGATAAGTTATTATACGTACTTTTAAGTGATCGTGGATTATCACATAGGAACACAACTCATCCATCAATTACCACGTTATTTAATCTTTAAGGATTAGATTTGAAGCATAGATCATTTATCATACCTACTCAACATATAACTTACTTTAATCAGTCATTTATTACAGCTATGTGTTTAGATATTTCAAAACATATAACTTGCTTCACTGTATGATAATCACTCGTACCAATTCCAATTATTCGTAATAAAAGTAAAGTATCGTCCCCGTTTCTGACTATCTCCAGATTTCTTTAAGCAAAGAATTAAGTTACTATAAACTTAAATCCTCCCCTCTTCCTCCCCTCCTGTACATAACTTTCTTCAGTGAAGCTAAATGATCGTAGCTTTCCCTAATCAGACTTCCAGGCTCTATAGCTTACCCAAGCATAAAGGCAAGTGCTTCCTGAGGTAAGGGTAAATCTTACTTGATGGGTGGGTTGATGACGCTGGGCTTCTACCCCCCCCCCCCCCCCCTCCATTCGACGTCTGGCAGCCTCGTACCAGACGTTAGTGTCAACACAAGAAACGGCAGGGATCGGTCTGGTCGTTGAGTCCAGCCTGGAGCCTGCAGGGACCTGGGAGGAGCAGCGCCATGCATGACGTGTGTGTGTGTGTGTGTGTGTGTGTGTGTGTGTGTGGCGCCAGGGATGTGGTAGCTGTGGTGTCCATGACGACTATGGCGTGTGTGTGTGTGTGTGTGGCGCCAGGGATGTGGTAGCTGTGGTGTCCATGACGACTGTGGTGTGTGTGTGTGTGTGTGTGTGTATGTGTGTGTGGCACAGCCCAAACGCTGGTCGTGTCTGCAGGTATATTCGATAGTGTGACGTGCCAAGCGCCGTGACACATGTGGTTTATTGGAATGCGAGACAGAGAACTGCAGTGTATGAGTACACATCAGTAGAGATAAATGGGAATAAGCTGGTGGATTAAACCCACACACACACACACACACACACACACACACACACACACACACACACACGAGTGTAAAGCTCTTTCCTCCTAACACAGAAATAATAATTACAGTGTTTGTGATAAGGTTGATGGAGATGCGTTGTGCAAGGTGCTACGAATATACGGTGCTGGAGAAAATCTGTTAGTAACATTGAGGAGCTTCTTTGTGGAGAAGAAGGCCATGTGTGCGAGTTGGAAAAGAGGAAGGTGAGTGGTTGCAGTCTGTGTCAAGGTTGCGTGATGTCACCATGGCTTATTTAGCCTGTTTATCGATTAGTCGGTGTGAGGCAAATGTACAGATATTGGAGTGAAGTTTAGGGCTCTGCAGTCATATGGATGTGTGGAGCGTATGAGAAGTGAGTCAGCTGCTATTTGCAGACGACACCGCTCTGACGCCAGACTCGAAGTGAGAAACTGCAGAAGCTGGTGTCTAAGTTCAGGCGAGAATATGGATAGAGGAATGTGTAAGTAGATGTGAATAAGAGATATCGAGATTTTTAACAGGGAAGAGAGAGACAAGCCGGCTGAAGGTTCATGGGGGTGTTGTCTCTTTTCGGCGCTACGTCCCTGACGCGGGAATTGGCGAACAAAGGGGAAGAAGAAAGAAGTGCGAATCACACACAGGTATGAGAGGGTGGCAGGGAACCCGCTTGGGTACCCGGGGATGGGGGGGTAGGGTGGATGGTTAGCGATAACGGTGCTAAGTGAGCCAGCACTGCAGTGGCTGTCAAGTTTACCTCCCTTGGTGCAGATTGCTGTGTTTTCCCTGCGGCTCACACAGACACGGGTTACTAGCGTCCACACACACACACACACACACACACACACACACACACACACACACACACACACACACACACACACACACTTATTCCCTGCATCTAAGACACAAGACTTGACAACACGTAACTCACACGACTCTTTAACCTCGACTCTGAAACTTCATGAGGTGAGCACTACGCGCCAGCCTTACCTAATGGCCAAAAATCTCGACGACGTAGGTAAAGGAGGGAGTTTAAGACCTGGGGAACAACCCCCCCCCCCTCGAGTGTAGGACTCCCTCCCTTCCTCCCCACATACAGTACAAATGGGTGATTACACGCACACATACGGACTCGTATGGTCTCAGGGAACAATGATATTAGCCTCCAAAAAGAGCAACGTCAACCTCCAAAACTTCAAAAGCCTTCCCGGGGGAGCCAGGGCTGGAGGGGCAATTGTGTGAGTGGGTTGGAGGGTCCCTGAAGGACTCTGGAGGAGGGGGAGGGGGGAGGGGGGGAGATATTAACAAGTGAGAGGTGTTGGTGGGGGGAGGGGAGAGAGAGAGAGAGAGAGAGAGAGAGAGAGAGAGAGAGAGGAGCGAGAGCGGCAGCTGGGGGTGAGTGGTGGTGAACCCAGAGAGAGAGAGAGAGAGAGAGAGAGAGAGAGAGAGAGAGAGAGAGAGAGAGAGAGACGGATGGGTGGAGTTGAAAGGAAGGAAACGAGGGGAGATAGCGACAGGGGGGAGAGTAGAATAGAGAGGAAATGGAGGAAAAACGTGGAAATGAGGTAAAAGGGAGAGTGGCTCAGGCGAAGGATGTAGTGTAAATAGGGTGATGAAGGGGAGGAAGGATCAGTAGACGAAGGGAGAACAGGTAGTAAAGAGGGAAAGGGAGAAGTATGGTGAGGGTTGGGGGGGGGGATAGATGATGAAGGGAAGGGGTAAGGGAGAAATGTCATAAAACAAAGGGAGGAATAGCTGGTTAAGGGAAAAGGGAGAAATATTCTTAAGGGAAGATGAAGCCGAGAGAGTCATTGTATATATATATATATATCCTCCCCTTTTTTTTCTTCTCCAAAAAAGGAACAGAGAAGGGAGCCAGATGAGGATATTCCCTCAAAGGCCCAGTCCTCTGTTCTTAACGCTACCTCGCTAACGCGGGAAATGGCGAGTAGTATGAAAAAAAGAAGAAAGAAATGTATATATATATGTGTGTGTGTGTGTGTGTGTGTGTGTGTGTGACACGCTACCACGCCACCATCCGGGCCACTTCGTCCAGTCATTGTTGTTTAGATATGTGGGTAATTATCCAATCAGCGTAGCGTGGCAGTGAGTGTGGCGTAGACGACGACGATGATGACTGGTGCTTGGACGACGACTGAATGACGACTGTGAGGACGATGATGGGAGAGAGAGAGAGAGAGAGAGAGAGAGAGAGAGAGAGAGAGAGAGAGAGAGAGAGAGAGAGGTGGCCGTAGATGGGAGGGAGGTTCATGGACAGTCCATTCAGGACGATAATGGACGGGTGATGTATGTATGTACCTACCGAGGTGGTAATGGAGGGGAAGTAGACAGCACACGTAGATAGTTTGAAGGGTGAAGCAGACAGTAGAAGTAGATGGTTTGAAGGGTGAAGCAGACAGTAGAAGTAGACGGTTTCAAGGGTGAAGCAGACAGTAGAAGTAGACGGTTTGAAGAGTGAAGCAGACAGTAGAAGTAGACGGTTTCAAGGGTGAAGCAGACAGTAGAAATACACTGCTTGACGGATAGAGCAGACATTAGCAGCAGCAGAATTAGACAGCCTCGAGGCACTGAGCAGATAACAGCAGGAAGCTGTGGACAGCTTAGCTTGCAGCAGCAGCGGCAGTAGTCACCCTTGAAGCATAGAGCAGAGCAACAGCAGCAGGAGACATCCTCGTGGCGGAAAGCAGACAGCAGACAGCAGTGGCGCAGCAGTAGAGCCTTGAGGCATAGATCAGACAGCAGCAGCAGCAGCAGCAGACAGCAGCAGACAGCAGCAGCAGCAGACAGCAGCAGCAGCAGACAGCAGTAGCAGCAGTAGAGAGCCTGGAGGCATAGAGCAGACAGCAGCAGCTGCAGCAGCAGACAGTAGCAGCAGCAGTAGACAGCAGCAGCAAACAGCAGCGGCAGCAGCGGACAGCAGCAGACAGCAGCGGAGCAGCAGCAGTAGAGCCCTGAGGCATAGAGCAGACAGCAGCAGCAGCAGCAGACAGCAGCAGCAGCAGACAGCAGACAGCAGAGCAGCAGCAGTGGAGCCTGGAGGCATAGAGCAGACAGCAGCAGCACCAGCAGACAGCAGCAGCAGTAGAGAGCCTGGAGGCATAGAGCAGACAGCAGCAGGAGCAGCAGACAGCAGACAGCAGCAGCAGCAGCTATAGTCAGCATAGCCTGGAGACTGAAGCAGCAGCAGCAGGAGCCTTGATGACGGTAATGGCCCCACATTAACCCCACTTTACAACCATAACTCTGCCATTCACACACTCACACACACACACACACTCACTCTCCCTCCCTCCTTCCCTCCCTTCCCTCCCTCCCTCCCTCCCTCCTTCCTTCCCTCCCTCCCTCCCTCTCCCTCTCCGGCTCCGTCATTCATGAAAAAAAATAATCTTCGTCTCTCCTCCCCTCGGAGAGTCGACCCAGGAGAGTCGACCCAGGAGAGTCGACCCCTTTGCCTCGAACTTAAGGCAGCCACAGCCCCCACTGCCCCTAGGAGAAGACCTAGGCCCCCTTCAGCGTCCCTGACGTACCTTCAGAGATCCTTCATTATCCTTCAAAAGCTGAAACATGAACAAGATTTTTTTTTTTTCCTTTTCGTTTTTGTAGCGATCATGTAGGACGTTCGACCCGGCGAATGAAAAGGTACGAATCATTGCGAACCCTCGCACCAAGGACGCCTCTCTCTCTCTCTCTCTCTCTCTCTCTCTCTCTCTCTCTCTCTCTCTCTCTCTCTCTCTCTCTCTCTCTCTCTCTCTCTCTCGCCAGAGGCACTCAAGCACTACCCACCACCACCATCACCAACCATCCATCCTGAGGGACCCCCCATCTCTCTCTCTCTCTCTCTCTCCCACTCTTCCTCTCCCTCCCTCCCTCTCACGTTTCCTCACACACACACACACACACACACACACACACACACACACACACACACACACACACACACGCCACTAAGACCCCGTCTCCCTGCGTGGCTCCAGAGAGGCATATACGATCGCTAACTGGAAAATCTCGAGGAGGGAAGAAGGATGGTAGGTAGGTGGGTGTGAGGGAAGGATTAGAGTCATGAGACCCGTGGGCGTTAGACAGGGTCCCCTGGCCCTAACTAGGGCTGAGTGTGTGCCTCTCGTTCCCTAGGGCTCAGGGTCATGAGACCCGTGGTGTTAGACAGGGTCCCCTGGCCCTAACTAGGGCTGAGGAGTGCTGGCACTAAGGGCTGAGTGTGTGCCCCTCGTTCCCAAGGGCTCAAGGGGGGGATTAGTTAATGGAGTTTCTCCCTAGACCTTTAAGGGCTAATATTCTGGCTCACGGAGTTGATGGAGTCTTTCTCCAGCCCTTAAGGGCCCAAAGTGCTGATCCTCGGGGTTTGAAGAGAATTCCTCCAGCCCCTCAGGGCCTGACACACACTTGTTGAAGAAAAGAGGTCAGGTCAGAGAGAGCAGGACTTTGTCTTTGTTAATTAATGTTCTTGTTTTTGTCTTGACGGGGGAGAGAGAGAGAGAGAGAGAGAGAGAGAGAGAGAGAGAGAGAGAGAGAGAGAGAGAGAGAGATAAATGAATTATTAAGGAGACAGACACCTAACACGACCATGTCTTCGTGTGTAAATAGATAGATTAATAGGCAAGTAAATCATATTCATGCACACTGACACGAGAAGTAAATGCTCTTCATCCAAACACAATATATACATTACCCAGCCATGCACTATATACACACTTACATAAGTACGCCTTTGCACTTACGTAACAGAAAAAAAAAAAAGAAAATGTATTCAGCTTCCGAAAATCAAGAAAAAACACTTTTTTTTTTTTTTCTCCTCGCCTGAGTCCATCTTGAGTGAATGCGTTAGAGTTGATGTGGATGGGTCAACGGAAGATGGTCTATCTGAGGAAGGATAGAAAGACGAATAGAATCCTATCCCATCAGGTTAGAGGATAGAATTATGAATAATGTACTTCTTCATGACATCTCACTTCGAAATAGATCCATATGTATAGATGCACAGACATATATTCATAATCATATACTAGGAATATCGAATGTATATACATACGTAGGGAATTAGACATATATGCATGTATCTGTATACACACATTCGTATGTCCTTATCTATACACACATTCTTATATATATGGGTCTATAGACAGTTACACATGTGTTTATATACACATTCATGTGGACGTGTCTATACACATAGTGATATGAATGTCTGTACACTTTCATACATATGTTCGTGTCTATATACACACACACATGGAGGGGGAGGGCTCATAATGACGTCAGTTATGTTGATGTGTGAAGGTCAAATTGGTTGGTACAAGACGTGTGTGTGTGTGTGTGTGTGTGTGTGTGTGTGTGTGTGTGTGTGTGTGTGTGACAGCGCACAGAGAAGTTGGCTAATAGACGTGGCAAGACAGAGCTAAGACTCAAGTGATATAAAGCGGACCACTGGGAAGAATACATTTCTTGTGGTGACCCTAATGCCTTCCAGCTCACTGCGTAGCCTTCTCCGCCCTGTGTAGCCCTGTGTAGCCCTATAGCCCTGTGTAGCCCTATAGCCCTGTGTAGCCCTATGGAGCCACCGTTCTCTCTGATTTTCTAGGGAGTCTGTGATTAACCATTTATACTGTACGGGGGAGGGAGTTCTACACTGGTGGGTCCCCATCTCTTGTACTGTACGGGGGAGGGAGTTCTACACTGGTGGGGGCCCCATCTCTTGTACTGTACGGGGGAGGGAGTTCTACACTGGTGGGTCCCCATCTCTTGTACTGTACGGGGGAGGGAGTTCTACACTGGCGGGGGCCCCATCTCTTGTACTGTACGGGGGAGGGAGTTCTACACTGGTGGGGCCCCATCTCTTGTACTGTACGAGGGAGGGAGTTCTACACTCGTGGGTGCCCCATCTCTTGTACTGTACGGGGGAGGGAGTTCTACACTGGCGGGGGCCCCATCTCTTGTACTGTACGGGGGAGGGAGTTCTACACTGGTGGGGGCCCCATCTCTTGTACTGTACGGGGGAGGGAGTTCTACACTCGTGGGTGCCCCATCTCTTGTACTGTACGGGGGAGGGAGTTCTACACTGGCGGGGGCCCCATCTCTTGTACTGTACGGGGAGGGAGTTCTACACTGGCTGGGGGCCCCATCTCTTGTACTGTACGGGGAGGGAGTTCTACACTGGGGGGCCCCATCTCTTGTACTGTACGGGGGAGGGAGTTCTACACTGGCTGGGCCCCCATCTCTTGTACTGTACGGGGGAGGGAGTTCTACACTGGTGGGGCCCCATCTCTTGTTACTGTACGGGGAGGGAGTTCTACACTGGTGGGGCCCCATCTCTTGTACTGTACGGGGGAGGGAGTTCTACACTGGTGGGGCCCCATCTCTTGTACTGTACGGGGGAGGAAGTTCTACACTCGTGGGTGCCCCATCTCTTGTACTGTACGGGGGCAGGGAGTTCTACACTGGCGGGGGCCCCATCTCTTGTACTGTACGGGGGAGGGAGTTTCTACACTGCGGGGGCCCCATCTCTTGTACTGTACGGGGGAGGGAGTTCTACACTGGCGGGGGCCCCATCTCTTGTACTGTACGGGGCAGGGAGTTCTACACTGGCGGGGGCCCCATCTCTTGTACTGTACGGGGGAGGGAGTTCTACACTGGCGGGGGCCCCATCTCTTGTACTGTACGGGGGAGGGAGTTCTACACTGGCGGGGGCCCCATCTCTTGTACTGTACGGGGAGGGAGTTCTACACTGGCGGGGGGCCCCATCTCTTGTACTGTACGGGGGAGGGAGTTCTACACTGGTGGGGGCCCCATCTCTTGTACTGTACGGGGGAGGGAGTTCTACACTGGCGGGGCCCCATCTCTTGTACTGTACGGGGAGGGAGTTCTACACTGGTGGGGCCCCATCTCTTGTACTGTACGGGGAGGGAGTTCTACACTGGTGGGGCCCCATCTCTTGTACTGTACGGGGAGGGAGTTCTACACTGGAGGGGCCCCATCTCTTGTACTGTACGGGGAGGGAGTTCTACACTGGTGGGGCCCCATCTCTTGTACTGTACGGGGGAGGGAGTTCTACACTGGCGGGGGCCCCATCTCTTGTACTGTACGGGGAGGGAGTTCTACATGGGGGGCCCCATCTCTTGTACTGTACGGGGGAGGGAGTTCTACACTGGGGGGCCCCATCTCTTGTACTGTACGGGGGAGGGAGTTCTACACTGGTGGGGCCCCATCTCTTGTACTGTACGGGGGAGGGAGTTCTACACTGGGGGGCCCCATCTCTTGTACTGTACGGGGGAGGGAGTTCTACACTGGCGGGGCCCCATCTCTTGTACTGTACGGGGGAGGGAGTTCTACACTGTGGGGCCCCATCTCTTGTACTGTACGGGGGAGGGAGTTCTACACTGGCGGGGCCCCATCTCTTGTACTGTACGGGGGAGGGAGTTCTACACTGGTGGGGCCCCATCTCTTGTATGTACGGGGGAGGGAGTTCTACACTGGTGGGGCCCATCTCTTGTACTGTACGGGGCAGGGAGTTCTACATGGCGGGGGCCCCATCTCTTGTACTGTACGGGGAGGGAGTTCTACACTGGCGGGGCCCCATCTCTTGTACTGTACGGGGGAGGGAGTTCTACACTGGTGGGGCCCCATCTCTTGTACTGTACGGGGGAGGGAGTTCTACACTGGCGGGGGCCCCATCTCTTGTACTGTACGGGGGAGGGAGTTCTACACTGGTGGGGCCCCATCTCTTGTACTGTACGGGGCAGGGAGTTCTACACTGGCGGGGCCCCATCTCTTGTACTGTACGGGGGAGGGAGTTTCTACACGGCGGGGGCCCCATCTCTTGTACTGTACGGGGAGGGAGTTCTACACTGGTGGGGCCCCATCTCTTGTACTGTACGGGGCAGGGAGTTCTACACTGGCGGGGGCCCCATCTCTTGTACTGTACGGGGGAGGGAGTTCTACACTGGCGGGGGCCCCATCTCTTGTACTGTACGGGGCAGGGAGTTCTACACTGGCGGGGGCCCCATCTCTTGTACTGTACGGGGGAGGGAGTTCTACACTGGCGGGGGCCCCATCTCTTGTACTGTACGGGGCAGGGAGTTCTACACTGGCGGGGCCCCATCTCTTGTACTGTACGGGGAGGGAGTTTCTACACTGGCGGGGCCCCATCTCTTGTACTGTACGGGGAGGGAGTTTCTACACTGGCGGGGGCCCCATCTCTTGTACTGTACGGGGGAGGGAGTTCTACACTGGCGGGGCCCCATCTCTTGTACTGTACGGGGGAGGGAGTTCTACACTGGTGGGGGCCCCATCTCTTGTACTGTACGGGGGAGGGAGTTCTACACTGGCGGGGGCCCCATCTCTTGTACTGTAGGGGGGAGGGAGTTCTACACTGGTGGGGCCCATCTCTTGTACTGTACGGGGGAGGGAGTTCTACACTGGCGGGGGCCCCATCTCTTGTACTGTACGGGGGAGGGAGTTCTACACTGGCGGGGCCCCATCTCTTGTACTGTACGGGGAGGGAGTTCTACACTGGTGGGGCCCCATCTCTTGTACTGTACGGGGGAGGGAGTTCTACACTGGCGGGGCCCCATCTCTTGTACTGTACGGGGGAGGGAGTTCTACACTGGCGGGGCCCCATCTCTTGTACTGTACGGGGGAGGGAGTTCTACACTGGCGGGGCCCCATCTCTTGTACTGTACGGGGGAGGGAGTTCTACACTGGCGGGGCCCCATCTCTTGTACTGTACGGGGGAGGGAGTTCTACACTGGTGGGGCCCCATCTCTTGTACTGTACGGGGAGGGAGTTCTACACTGGCGGGGCCCCATCTCTTGTACTGTACGGGGGAGGGAGTTCTACACTGGCGGGGCCCCATCTCTTGTACTGTACGGGGGAGGGAGTTCTACACTGGCGGGGGCCCCATCTCTTGTACTGTACGGGGAGGGAGTTCTACACTGGCGGGGCCCCATCTCTTGTACTGTACGGGGGAGGGAGTTCTACACTGGTGGGGCCCCATCTCTTGTACTGTACGGGGGAGGGAGTTCTACACTGGCGGGGCCCCATCTCTTGTACTGTACGGGGGAGGGAGTTCTACACTGGCGGGGCCCCATCTCTTGTACTGTACGGGGGAGGGAGTTCTACACTGGCGGGGCCCCATCTCTTGTACTGTACGGGGGAGGGAGTTCTACACTGGCGGGGCCCCATCTCTTGTACTGTACGGGGAGGGAGTTCTACACTGGTGGGGCCCCATCTCTTGTACTGTACGGGGGAGGGAGTTCTACACTGGCGGGGCCCCATCTCTTGTACTGTACGGGGAGGGGTTTCTACACTGGTGGGGCCCCATCTCTTGTACTGTACGGGGAGGGGGTTCTACACTGGTGGGGCCCCATCTCTTGTACTGTACGGGGAGGGAGTTCTAACTGGCGGGGCCCATCTCTTGTACTGTACGGGGGAGGGAGTTCTACACTGGGGGGCCCCATCTCTTGTACTGTACGGGGAGGGAGTTCTACACTGGTGGGGCCCCATCTCTGTTACTGTACGGGCAGGGAGTTCTACACTGGCGGGGGCCCCATCTCTTGTACTGTACGGGGGAGGGAGTTCTACACTGGCTGGGGGCCCCATCTCTTGTACTGTACGGGGCAGGGAGTTCTACACTGGCGGGGGCCCCATCTCTTGTACTGTACGGGGGAGGGAGTTCTACACTGGCGGGGGCCCCATCTCTTGTACTGTACGGGGCAGGGAGTTCTACACTGGCGGGGGCCCCATCTCTTGTACTGTACGGGGCAGGGGAGTTTCTACACTGGCGGGGGCCCCATCTCTTGTACTGTACGGGGAGGGAGTTCTACACTGGCGGGGGGCCCCATCTCTTGTACTGTACGGGGCAGGGAGTTCTACACTGGCGGGGGGCCCCATCTCTTGTACTGTACGGGGAGGGAGTTCTACACTGGCGGGGGCCCCATCTCTTGTACTGTACGGGGCAGGGAGTTCTACACTGGCGGGGGCCCCATCTCTTGTACTGTACGGGGGCAGGGAGTTCTACACTGGGGGGGCCCCATCTCTTGTACTGTACGGGGAGGGAGTTCTACACTGGCGGGGCCCCATCTCTTGTACTGTACGGGGAGGGAGTTCTACACTGGAGGGGCCCCATCTCTTGTACTGTACGGGGAGGGAGTTCTACACTGGGGGGCCCCAATCTCTTGTACTGTACGGGGAGGAGTTCTACACTGGTGGGGCCCCATCTCTTGTACTGTACGGGAGAGATGGGGGGTTTACTGACAATCTACTGGCGGGGCCCCATCTCTTGTACTGTACGGGGAGGGAGTTCTACACTGGCGGGGGCCCCATCTCTTGTACTGTACGAGGGAGGGAGTTCTACACTGGCGGGGGCCCCATCTCTTGTACTGTAAAGGGGAGGGAGTTCTACACTGGGGGGCCCCATCTCTTGTACTGTACGGGGGAGGGAGTTCTACACTGGTGGGCCCCATCTTTGTACGTACGGGCAGGGTTCTAAACTGTGGGGCCCATCTCTTGTACTGTACGGGGAGGGAGTTCTACACTGGCGGGGGCCCCATCTCTTGTACTGTACGGGGGAGGAAGTTCTACACTCGTGGGTGCCCCATCTCTTGTACTGTACGGGGGAGGGAGTTCTACACTGGTGGGGCCCCATCTCTTGTACTGTACGGGGGAGGGAGTTCTACACTGGCGGGGGCCCCATCTCTTGCACTGTGCGAGGGAGGAAGTTCTACTCTCGTGGGGCACCATCTCTTGTACTGTGCGAGGGAGGTAGTTCTACACTTGTGGGGCCCCATCTCTTGTACTGTACGGGGCAGGGAGTTCTACACTGGTGGGGCCCCATCTCTTGTACTGTGCGAAGGAGGGAGTTCTACACTTGTGGTGCCCCGTCTCTTGTACTGTACGGGGAGGGAGTTCTACACTGATGGGACCCCATCTCTTGAACTGTACGGGGAGGGAGTTCTACACTGGTGTTCCCCCAATTCTTGTACTGTACGGGGGAGGGAGTTCTACACTTGTGGTGCCCCATCTCCTGAACTCTCTCTACTATCAAACAACGTTTTAAAGCTTTGCGTGTTGTCACCATTCAGAAATTAAGTTTATTCGTGTGTGTGCACCTGTTTGTGTATGTATGTATTCATAGGGTCTTGTGTACGAGTGTGTGTTTTTTAATGCATATGTTTGTGTGTGTGTGTGTGTGTGTGTGTGTGTGTGTGTGTGTGTGTGTGTGTGTTTGTGTGTGTGTGTGTGTGTGTGTGTGTGTGTGTGTGTGTGTGTGTGTGTGTGTGTGTGTGTGTGTGTACATCTATGAATATATGTATATATCTTATGTAGGTATTTGCATATATTGTATTTAGTAATTCTTCTGTCCGCAGTTTTTTTTTTTATCATATATATATATATATATATATATATATATATATATATATATATATATATATATATATATATATATATATCCCTGAGGGATATATCTGGGGATAGGAGAGAAAGAATACTTCCCACGCATTCCTCACGTGTCGTAGAAGGCGACTAAAGGGGACGGGAGCTGGGGGCTAGAAACCGTCCCCTCCTTGTAGTTTAACTTTCTAAAAGGGGAAACAGAAGATGACGTGCTGTCAATGGATTGAACCATGGCATGTGAAGCGTCTGGGGTAAACCATGGAAAGTTCTGTGGGGGCTGGATGTGGAAAGGGAGCTGTGGTTTCGGTGCATTATTACATGACAGCCAAAGACTGAGTGTGAACGAATGTGGCCTTTGTTGTCTTTTCCTGGCGCTACCTCGCACACATGAGGGGGGAGGGGGATGTTATTCCATGTGTGGCGAGGTGGCGATGGGAACAAATAAAGGCAGACAGTATGAATTATGTACATGTGTATATATGTATATGTCTGTGTGCGTATATATATGTATACATTGAGATGTATAGGTATGTATATTTGCGTGTGTGGACGTGTATGTATATACATGTGTATGTGGGCGGGTTGGGCCATTCTTTCGTCTGTTTCCTTGCGCTACCTCGCTAACGCGGGAGACAGCAACAAAGCAAAATAATAAGATTATATATATATATATATATATATATATATATATATATATATATATATATATAGATAGATAGATAGATAGATAGATAGAGAGAGAGAGAGAGAGAGAGAGAGAGAGAGAGAGAGAGAGAGAGAGAGAGAGAGAGAGCGGTCTCCCCCTCCTCTGCCTGTGGGGGTCGTTAGCGCAAGGTACCATACGCGCAGTATAATTTTACCTGCCACACCTGGCCTGAGTTACGGCCGAGGTGAGAGTGGGAGGGAGAGCATGAGAGAGAGAGAGAGAGAGAGAGAGAGAGAGAGAGAGAGAGAGAGAGAGAGAGAGAGAGAGAGAGAGTTACATAAACCTAGACCACACAGATCCAAGGTCCGAGCTGGGTGGTCTGGCTCAGAGAGAGAGAGAGAGAGAGAGAGAGAGAGAGAGAGAGAGAGAGAGAGAGAGAGAGAGTAATCGTCCTTTAATTATTGTAGCATTACGATAATTGTTCTATAGTTTATGTAGCATTATAGTAATAGCCCTTCATTTACCGTAGCACTATGGTAATAACCCTTACATTTTATCTCAGAGCAATGTAGTTACAGCTCTCCATTTATCGAAGCATTACAGTAATTGATGGTCAATTAACAAACCTTTATAGCAGTTGCTCTATAGTTAATTAAGCATTCGAGTAATTATTCTCCAGTTATATGAGCAGTATTGTCATTTCTCAGTAATTACTTAAGCATCATCATATTTATTTCAGCGCTATATTAACTGAACTACAGTTATTTACCATTATGATAATGATCCTGTCGTTTTATAAGCCTTATGGTAACTACTTTACTGTTAACTAAGCGTATAGACAATATTTAGTGGTTATTTAAGTAGTATTGTAATTGCTTTCAAGTTTGAAAAACATAAGATAATGCACTTACTCCTTAACTAACTATTCAGTTATTGAATCACTTACTTTATGATTATCTACGAATTATTATCATATGTATTAGAGTTATTCTATGGCAGTCGTGCTACTATTCTATAGTTTTCTAACTGCTTCTATAGCTTATGTATTGTTGCTAAGGTGTTCTGTATTCCATTATATATATTGTCTGTTTCCTCAATATAACGTTCATATTGCATTTAGTCTTCTGTGTACGAGTTATTCCTCATCAAGTTATTGGAAATGAGTCATTTCATACCCAGACGCATGAGGGGGGTGAACATGAGGCCTTATGAGGGAGCTGTGAGCTGTGAAAATGAGGTCAAAGTTAGAGCTGTGATGGAGCGAGCATGAGCGCTTATCCCAGGAGCTGTGAAGGGGTGGAAATGAGCCCTTAGGGCAGAGTCGTGAGGGCAGTAGCTGGCCCCAGCCCTCATTAGGGGACCGTGAGGGCTAATGAGGCAGGGCAGTAGATGGCGTCCAGCCCTCATAACAGGACCGTGAGGGGTAATGAGGCAGTAGCTGGCCCATTATTTCCAGCAGATAAGGCCAATTACAATGTCTCCTTTAATCATGATTTATGACTCGAACTTTTCTCCACGGAGCCACGTAGCTACCGTGGCCACGTACCCACCGTGGCCACGTAGCCACCGTGGCCACGTAGCCACCGTGGCCACGTAGTGGTGGGTGGGTGGTGGGTGGCGTGGCGTCGCCCCCAAGAGCCAATGATCCACCAAAACTTGGCAACCACAATGCCTACGAGGGGCAGTTAGTTATTCATCTGG
>NC_092225.1:22213942-22231442 GCF_036320965.1 Panulirus ornatus | reverse complement strand
AATCATTGCTTCAAAAAAAATACAGCTTCAACTCTTTTTTTTCTTAATGCAAATCTGAGTGTCTGTGGGGGTCATGGTGTAATTTATATGTTCATTTATATATATATATATATATATATATATATATATATATATATATATATATATATATATATATATATGTATTTCTTTTTTTTTACGTCTCAATGTATTCAGCATGTGTTGCTTGTATTGAACCGGGTCCATGAGTTCTAGTAATGCATTGCAACATTCTGGCCAACACTTTTGGCCATAATGAATGGAGTTTATGTTTGAATTTCAGTTTCTCGCATCTGCTGTAATAACGTGCACCTCTTGAGCACGACGGTACGACCCATGTGGACGACGGTACGACCCATGTGCACGACGTTACGACCCTTGAGCACGACGGTACGGCCCTTGAGCACGACGGCACGACCCTTGAGCACGACGGTACGACCCATGAGCACGACGGTACGATCCTTGAGCACGACGGTACGACCCTTGAGCACGACGTTAGGACCCTTGAGCACGACGGTACGATCCTTGAGCACGACGGTACGTTCCTTGAGCACGACGTTACGACCCTTGAGCACGACGGTACGTTCCTTGAGCACGACGGTACGACCCTTGAGCACGACGGTACGACCCTTGAGCACGACGGTACGACCTTCGAGCACGACGGTATGATCCTTGAGCACGACGGTACGGTCCTTGAGCACGACGGTACGACCCTTGAGCACGACGGTACGGTCCTTGAGCACGACGGTACGGTCCTTGAGCACGACGGTACGACCCTTGAGCACGACGGTACGGTCCTTGAGCACGACGGTACGACCCATGTGCACGACGGTACGACCCTTGAGCACGACGGTACGACCCTTGAGCACGACGGTGCGACCCTTGAGCACGACGGTACGGTCCTTGAGCACGACGGTACGACCCTTGAGCACGACGGTACGACCCTTGAGCACGACGGTACGACCCTTGAGCATGACGGTACGACCCTTGAGCACGACGGTACGACCCTTGAGCACGATGAAGCGATCCCATTACCATGGCGATACGGTCAGTGAGCATGACCTTAGACCTTTGACCTGACCTATAAGGGTCAGGTCAAAGGTCAAGCTATCGTATCCAAAGGATCGCATCGTCATGCTCAAGGGATTAGAATGATGATTATGTTTTCATTTACACACCCCTCACCTCTCTCTCTCTCTCTCTCTCTCTCTCTCTCTCTCTCTCTCTCTCTCTCTCTCTCTCTCTCTCTCGCAGATAATTGCCCCCCCCCCCCTCGCTGATAGATTCCGGCGCATTAAAAGCAGATTTAACCTGTATTATTATTATTATTATTATTATTATTATTATTATTATTATTATTATCATTACTATTACTATTATTAGTATTTTGACTATTATTGCATTATCATTATTATTATCATTGTTATTATTATAATTATTATTATACTTATTATTATTATTATTATTATTATTATTATTATTATTATTATTATCATTATTATCATTACTATTACTATTATTAGTATTTTGACTATTATTATATTATCATTATGATTATTGTTGTTATTATTATTATTATTATTATCATTATTATTATTATTATTATTATTATTATTATTATTATTATTATTATTATTATCACCTTTCCTCCTTACAGAGAGTGTACATACGTCCAGATGACAGGTCACGGGGGACCTGGGGTCATGACCCACACCGGCTCGTGTGCTCTCGGACCTACACACACTGGGTGTGTGTTACCCTACGTTATGACCATCACCTTCCACAGTCATGTCTCAAATGTTCCCAGAACACGGCAGGATACACACACACACACACACACACACACACACACACACACACGAGTGATTGGGGAGGGGGGTGTACGAGTGTAGAACTTCCCCCCTCCCCTCCCCCTACCCGTATCGTAGAAAATGGGTCAATACAATTAGATGGTTGGTCACTACGTCCCCATCCTCCCCTCCGCATGGCCTCACTTATTCAGCCTTTCACCAGAGGGGATTTCTAGCCACCGGTGTGTGTGTGTGTGTGTCATCCATCACTCTAAAAAGTTCTTAGTTGATTAATTGTCTATTAATAGAGTAGATAGTAGATTAATTGTCTGTTGATAGAGTAGATAGTAGATTAATTGTCTGTTGATAGAGTAGATAGTAGATTAATTGTCTGTTGATAGAGTAGATAGTAGATTAATTGTCCATTAATAGAGTAGATAGTAGATTATTCGACTATTTTCATGTACATCTTGTCTTCTGTGTTGGTGTAAATGAGGAACAGATGCCCGAGTTATGGGACAGATATATTTACAGACATGTTGGACGGGGAATTTTTAAAAGGTTGTACAAGGCTGGTCTAACGAGGTGAATCCCGTTTTCTGTTTCGCCTGTCGGAGGTAAAGGTTGACATGACGTATGACCCTTAGTGACCACTTGTATGTACACGTGTGTGTACACGACCTGTACACGTATTAAATCCGGGTTTAGTCCTAAGTGTTCAAACCTTAGTTAAGGTTTTTAAGTCGCTGGTTTGGTTCTTACTGTCTAAACTTAAGTTTTAACTCGTAGTTCAGTTCTTCCAAACCTTTTTTTACTTAGTACAGGAGCGAGACGACGAGGGGCGGCAGACCTCATCCCCTAAACAGCGAACCGGCTCTTCACTCCACTGGTCTTACCTGTGTGTTTTTTTTTTAGGAGGATTTCCATAAAAAGCTGTGACAATTACAAGACTGGCGTAAGTGACCACCAGATGTGGTCAAAGACCATCAAATGCTTCAGTGTTAAGGATCATTAGGACTTAATCCTCTTCATGAGGGAAGAATATATATACGTTTCAATTCTGCTCAAGCGCATGGTCTAGCCTCGTTTGTTTTTCATTTCATCTATGAGCCTCCTCCTCCTCGGCTAATCCCTCTGCAGTGGCTAATTAAGGGCTAATTTCTCATTTCATTCTTGCTTATAAAAGTTGACATTGGAGTAGATCCTCGACGTTGTATATGATAATGCCCCCTCCTCACCAACCATGTACCCCCTGCAACATTCCACCTTTTGCAGTTCACCACCCCTGCAACCTACCCACCACCCCTGCAACCCTCTACCCACCACCCCTGCAAACCACCCACCACCCCTGCAACCCCCTACCCACCACCCCTGCAACCCACCCACCACCCCTGCAACCTACCTACCACCCCTGCAACCTACTCACCACCCCTGCAACCCCCTACCCACCACCCCTGCAACCCACCCACCACCCCTGCAACCTACCTACCACCCCTGCAACCTACTCACCACCCCTGCAACCCCCTACCCACCACCCCTGCAACCTACCTACCACCCCTGCAACCTACCCACCACCCCTGCAACCCCCTACCCACCACCCCTGCAACCCCCTACCCACCACCCCTGCAACCTACCCACCACCCCTGCAACCCTCTACCCACCACCCCTGCAAACCACCCACCACCCCTGCAACCCACCCACCACCCCTGCAACCCACCCACCACCCCTGCAACCCCCTACCCACCACCCCTGCAACCTACCCACCACCCCTTCAACCTACCCACCACCCCTGCAACCTACCCACCACCCCTTCAACCTACCTACCACCCCTGCAACCTACCCACCACCCATGCAACCCACCCACCACCCGTGCAACCCTCTACCCACCACCCCTGCAACAACCCCTCATCTTAACCCTCTCTTCCCACAGTTCATCTGGCAACAGAATTTTCCACTTTCTGAAATTAACTGTAATGGCCTGGCTTATGGACCTACCTTGTTCTTGGTCACGTCCCCCCGACCCACCACCACTGCCACACACACCCCCCTTCTATGACTCCACAACACCCACCTCCCTCCCTCCCTCAAACATCCCCCCCTCAGCATCTTACCCTCCACCTCCTCCTTCCACCTTCTGTTTCACCCAGAATCCTGAAACGTCCCTCCTAGTCCTCCGTGTTTCACCTTTCAGTACTTAGAATTTCCATGGTTCTGATGACTGACCAAGAACCACCTTCCTACCTTCTGAAACACAGCCTTCCACACCTCCCCCAGACATCCGCCCTGTTTCTGTTTCATCCAGGGTAATGAAACTATACTCCTCGTCGCGTGTTTCACCTCTCATTAGTGGAAACGCCATCTTTTCTCCCTGCTTTAGGGAACTGAGTGTGAAACTCTCCCTACCTACTGAAACGCCCCTTCTCCTGAGCATTGTTTCATTTGTTTCATTGTTTCTCTACCCTTCCTTTGGAGCGATTTAACAGGCAAAACTTCTATTCTCTCACATTAGTTTCATCCAGGGGAGGGCTGAAACACTCTCTTCTTCTTCTTCTTCTTCTTCTTCTTCTTCTTCTTCTTCTTCTTCTTCTTCTTCCTCTTCTTCTTCTTCCTATTCCTGTTTCGACAACGCTACTGAAACTCCAATTTCCTTTCTTATTTTTTTAATGATCTAATGACCAAGTTAGTAAAACGTTACTTCCCTTAATTGACGAAAGTCTATTGAAACAAATGTTTCTTCATGTGCTTCAACCCACGGAAACTGAAACGTCCTCTGGTTTTCACACATTGGCAGCTCAGCGATACTGATACATATTGCCTCCTTCTCTACTCCCTTAATTTCACCCCCCCTCTGTTTCACCCTTCTTCCCCCCTCTGTTTCACCCCCTCCCCCTCTGTTTCACCCCCTCCCCCTCTGTTTCACCCCCCTCCTAAGTGATTGAGACATCCTGTACTCTCTTTTACTCCAAGCTGATGAAACTACCCCCCTCCCCCAACCCCGTTGAAACCCCTCTTCCTTTCTTACTTCAACACCATTTCCAGTTGTTACAATAGACCCTCTGTCTCCCTTTTCTTTATCCTCGGGCCGCCGTGGCACCACGTCTTCACCCCTAGTTCTACCCTGAAGAGCCCCATCTTAAACCCCCTCCCTCTCCTCTCACATTTTGGGCTGCTGAAACACCTGGGCTTCCCCCCCCCCCCCCCCCCACCACCTCTAGTTTCCCCCAATATTGTTAGAAAGATCCAGTCTTCCTCACCCTCTTTTACCCTTAGCTGCTGAAACTCTCCTCCTCCTCCTCTGCTGAAACGCCCCAACCTCCTCCTCCACCCCTGCTGAAACACCATAGATTCCTCCTCTTTCTCAAGTTTCGCTCCATAGTACTGAAACACTCACTTCTCAGCCTTCTTTACCAGTTTCTGAATCAGGCGACTAAATCTCTTGTTTCTACTCCTCAGGTATTACTGAAGCATGATATGCTTCCCTTCACTCTCTAGTTTCACTTCCAGTACCACTGAAACACCCACTTTTCCTCCTCCTCCGCTGTTTCACCCCGGTGCTTCGGAAACACCCACTTCTCCTCCTTAGTTTCATCTTCAGCGCTTGTGAAGCAACCACGTCTCCTCCAACACAATTTGCCGCCGGCACCAACACCCACGTATCCTCCAACACAAGTGGCCTCCACCACCAACACCCACGTCTCCTCCCGTGGCCTCCACCACCACCAACACCCACGTCTCCTCCCGTGGCCTCCACCACCACCAACACCCACGTCTCCTCCCGTGGCCTCCACCACCACCAACACCCACGTCTCCTCCCGTGGCCTCCACCACCACCAACACCCACGTCTCCTCCCGTGGCCTCCACCACCACCAACACCCACGTCTCCTCCCGTGGCCTCCACCACCACCAACACCCACGTCTCCTCCCGTGGCCTCCACCACCACCAACACCCACGTCTCCTCCCGTGGCCTCCACCACCACCAACACCCACGTCTCCTCCCGTGGCCTCCACCACCACCAACACCCACGTCTCCTCCCGTGGCCTCCACCACCACCAACACCCACGTCTCCTCCCGTGGCCTCCACCACCACCAACACCCACGTCTCCTCCCGTGGCCTCCACCACCACCAACACCCACGTCTCCTCCCGTGGCCTCCACCACCACCAACACCCACGTCTCCTCCCGTGGCCTCCACCACCACCAACACCCACGTCTCCTCCCGTGGCCTCCACCACCACCAACACCCACGTCTCCTCCCGTGGCCTCCACCACCACCAACACCCACGTCTCCTCCCGTGGCCTCCACCACCACCAACACCCACGTCTCCTCCCGTGGCCTCCACCACCACCAACACCCACGTCTCCTCCCGTGGCCTCCACCACCACCAACACCCACGTCTCCTCCCGGCCTCCACCACCACCAACACCCACGTCTCCTCCCGTGGCCTCCACCACCACCAACACCCACGTCTCCTCCCGTGGCCTCCACCACCACCAACACCCACGTCTCCTCCCGTGGCCTCCACCACCACCAACACCCACGTCTCCTCCCGTGGCCTCCACCACCACCAACACCCACGTCTCCTCCCGTGGCCTCCACCACCACCAACACCCACGTCTCCTCCCGTGGCCTCCACCACCACCAACACCCACGTCTCCTCCCGGCCTCCACCACCACCAACACCCACGTCTCCTCCCGTGGCCTCCACCACCACCAACACCCACGTCTCCTCCCGTGGCCTCCACCACCACCAACACCCACGTCTCCTCCCGTGGCCTCCACCACCACCAACACCCACGTCTCCTCCCGCGGCCTCCACCACCACCAACACCCACGTCTCCTCCCGGCCTCCTGGACAAACTTCGGCTCCCACCAAGATGGCCTCATCAGCCCTAGATTGACCTGCGGGGCCTCCTACCCTCCACTTTACCCAACGTCTTCCCCCATTCCTTCCTCTTTACCCAACGTCTTCCCCCATTCCTTCCTCGTTACCCAACGCCTCTTTCCTTCCCCTTCCCCTTAGCTTGCCGGTCCTCATACACATAGTTGTAGGACATTTCCCCACACCCTCAGCTGTAGGATCTCTCCACCCTCTCTACTCACAGCGCGCTCTAATCTACAGGAACTTCCACCACCCTCCCCACAGCTGTAGGACCTTCTCACACCCTCCCTAGTAGAGTTGCAGGGCCTCCCAGCATCCTCCCTAAAGCTGTTGAACCCTTCAACATCCTTCCCACACCTTTAAGGCCTTCCCACATCCTCCCTGCAGCTTTAGGAACTTCCTACACCCTTCATACAGCTGTGGAGCCTTCCAGCACCCTTCCTATAGCTGTGGAACCTTCCAGCACCCCCCCCCTACAGCTGTGGAACCTCCCAACGCCCTCCCTACAGCTGTGGAACCTTCCAGGACCCTCCCTACAGCTTTAGATCCTTCCAGCACCTTCCCTACAGCTGTAGATCCTTCCAGCACCTTCCCTACAGCTGTGGAACCTTCCAGCACCTTCCTTACAGCTGTGGAACCTTCCAGCACCCTCCCTACAGCTGTGGAACCTTCCAACACTCTCTCTACAGCTGTGGAACCTTCCAGCACCCTCCCTACAGCTGTAGAACCCCACCCCAACCTCCCTACAGCTGCTGGTAGTCCCACGACGGTGGAGGAAGACGGTAGCTGCGCTCGGCGTGTGTCCCGGGCACCGCCACCGTCGCAGATGACGGATCCAAATTTTAATTAAAGCTCTTGCCTGGATTAGGACTGTGGATGGGGTCGTTGGAGGACCTCCGATGAGGATGAAAACGATGGCAAAGAATGATAGTGGAGTGTGTGGAGGGAGCCGGGGGGTGTGTGGCTGGCTGGGAAGTAGGAGAGAGAGAGAGAGAGAGAGAGAGAGAGAGAGAGAGAGAGAGAGAGAGAGAGAGAGAGAGAGAGAGAGAGAGAGAGAGAGAGGAAACGCGTCTTTATGAAAGAAAATATAAGGTGACAGGCTGGAGGAGGGAGGGGAGTTGGGTCGGTCTGCCGGCCCTTCGCCTGGGAGGGAGACCGGCTCTCTCACTACCCGTGGACGTCCCTCTCACACGAGGGCCATTTACTCTTCCTCCTCCTCCTCCTCCTCCTCCTCCTCGCTTAACTCTCACTCAGGGCGGCGGAACTGAAGGTTTGAGGGGACGCGGAAGACCCCTATGTGGCTGGGACGCACGTCCATCTGTTCTCCATCTCGTCAGGAGACACGACCGCTCCCCCTGGTGGTGGCGGCGATGGGGCGATGGGGAACGCGACGCGACGCGACGCGACGCGACGGACGATCCAGGTGATGGCGTTCGGATCATCGACTTTACAGGAAATTGTGGGTCGTTCGTAGATGTCGAGGTTGGCGTGTACGTCCACGACCATCCAGGTACAGACGTTCGTGTAGCGAAGTTAGTGTGTGTGTGTGCGCGCACGATCGTCCAACCTTAGGGCGTGGTGTGGGTATTCTCAGTGTTGTGTAAAATAACGCTCATCTCTGCTCTGTAGTGGGATACACACACACACACACACACACACACACACACACACACACACACACACACACACATATCGTACAACGCCTCGCTGTACAGATCCGACCTGGCGTGAGGTACGGGTCGGGTTATGAGGCGAAACTGTTCATATTGAATGTTGTACCAACCTCTCTCTCTCTCTCTCTCTCTCTCTCTCTCTCTCTCTCTCTCTCTCTCTCTCTCTCTCTCTCTCTCTCTCTCTCTCTCTCTCTCTTATCTGTCTCTCTCTATATAATTGTTCTCTTCGTTCTGTGGAACAATTACGATGGTCGTACCGTCGTAATCATGGGGTTTAAAAGGAAAAATTCTGAAGATAGATTAAAAAAAAGACTAAGAAATAGATTAATGAATATCACGCGCGGCACGTATTTATCATCGCTCGTACTGAATGACGTAATTCATTTATTCATTTTCCCCAGAATTCTTCAAGATGTATAATCCCCGAATTCAGTTAGTCCCTTTCTTATCCCAAGTGGTTGTGTCCTCTATGTCCCCTGAGCCCGGCGATACGGGCGGCTTTCTGGGGGCCATTTAACACAGGAACGACCATAACTCTTACCCAAGACGAGAAATCTGTAGGGAAATGAAGAAGTAAAAGTTGGAGACTTGATATCGCTTCAAGACAACGCCATCTTTTGAGCTGCTTCGCAAACGGTTGGCTCGCGGACGCTGTGAATCACACGGTAAAGAAAAGAAACTGTAGCGCGCTGCGAATAAAACGTCTCGCTCCAGGGGAGCAAAAGCAAGGAGGAAATGGTCGGTAAGAGAATTCGTTGAGGGAGGGGAAGAATAAGAGATGAAACATGACATCACCGGAGCACAACGCCATCTATTAGACTGCTTTGCAGTCGGTTTGGTTAATGGCGGCTGTGAATTACCCGGCGAAGAGAAGAAACTGTTTGAGTGGGGACAAATCAAAAGCTGGGAGACAGTTATCATACGACTACTGGTGGACTGCTCGACTTTAACGGTGTGGCGCCACGCACTGGATGATGCTAGCGAGAAATATAGAAAGAAGCGAAACTCTGGAACTTGGAATGAAAAGTTGGAACAAGACGTCACACAAATACAACGCCATCTGTTGGGTTCATGTAGGATCATTCATTAGGAAAAGGCGATTTTAGAATCGTGATAATGAAATAACGTAGTTATGTAACCAGCTCTTGTGGTTAGGAATATATCGACATATTTTCATGCGCTCGTTTATACATATTTGTCTATGTATATTTATGTGTTTGCGTATACGCATTTATACGTGTGTACAGATGTGTGTATGTGCGGTGTCTATGTAACTAGCCTTATGTTGGTAATCATATTCATGATTATATTCTTTGATGTTGCAAAATTCTCTCTTCGACGAGTAGATAGAGCTGCTGCCATCTTTTTAGAATTGTGTGGAACCATGGAAGCGGAAGTGGATCATAGGGTGGGGGAGGGGGCGAAAATCCTGGGGGCCTTGAAGAATGTGTGGAAGTCGAGAACATTATCTCGGAAAGCAAAAATGGGTATGTTTGAAGGAATAGTGGTTCCAACAATGTTGTATGGTTGCGAGGCGTGGGCTATGGATAGAGTTGTGCGCAGGAGGATGGATGTGCTGGAAATGAGATGTTTGAGGACAATGTGTGGTGTGAGGTGGTTTGATCGAGTGAGTAACGTAAGGGTAAGAGAGATGTGTGGAAATAAAAAGAGCGTGGTTGAGAGAGCAGAAGAGGGTGTTTTGAAGTGGTTTGGGCACATGGAGAGGATGAGTGAGGAAAGATTGACCAAGAGGATATATGTGTCGGAGGTGGAGGGAACAAGGAGAAGAGGGAGACCAAATTTTAGGTGGAAAGATGGAGTGAAAAAGATTTTGTGTGATCGGGGCCTGAACATGCAGGAGGGTGAAAGGAGGGCAAGGAATAGAGTGAATTGGAGCGATGTGGTATACCGGGGTTGACGTGCTGTCAGTGGATTGAAGCAGGGCATGTGAAGCGTCTGGGTAAACCATGGAAAGCTGTGTAGGTATGTATATTTGCGTGTGTGGACGTATGTATATACATGTGTATGGGGGGGGGGGGGGTTGGGCCATTTCTTTCGTCTGTTTCCTTGCGCTACCTCGCAAACGCGGGAGACAGCGACAAAGTATAATAAATAAAAAAAAAAAAAATATATATATATATATATATATATATAATATATATATATATATATATATATATATATATATATTCCAATATATATATATATATATATATACATCGAAATTACATATCACTGATAAGAAAAGACAAGGATAACGGTAGGACTTTAGACACTTATCTATACTCAGAATTTTTTTCTTCTTGAGTTTGTTATCTGGCAGCTTTTTAGACCAATGGACTGTGGCTGAGGCAGAGAAAAAAAAATTCTACCTGGGTCACAGGAGTGGTACTTGACAACCACTGGCTTACTGCTTCGCTGTCTCACTAACGTTTACGTTAACCGAGCGTGTTATGTCGGTCATATATATCCCTGGTCTGTGGCTGCCGACCAGGGAGAGAGAGAGAGAGAGAGAGAGAGAGTGAGAGAGAGAGAGAGAGAGAGAGAGAGAGAGAGAGAGAGAGGACTCTCGCATGGCCTTACCGTTCTATTAAATTTTGTGAAACTGAGCTAAGCATACACTTTCCCCTCATTACGAGGGGAAGCCATACCCCCCCTAGTGATGGGGGAGGATGATGGGGTGTGGGGAGGGGAGGGGGCTTGTCCCCAGGACTGGGGGAGGGGGAGGAGCCTTACCCCCCTAGGCCACATCCCCCTGCCTCATTATCCCTCATGTTGGACCAGTAACCAGACCCCTCACCACTCTTTGTCTCCCTCCCTTACTCCCTCACTCCCTCACTCCTTCCTCACACAGTTACTCGCATGTTAACAGGACGGGTTTGAAATCATGGGTTATCTTTTGTTCCTCTCACAACTCATAGTTTAGATGGCTGCTTCCATGTTATCTTGGTTGTGAGACGATGGGTTATCTTTTCATATTCTTATCTTTTAAGTCTAAGGTTATCACAGTCTTTCAAAGCTGTGTTATCTTGAACTGTCGGTCCTAGGTTATCTTGGTTGGCTATCCCTTCGTTATCTTGAATTTCATATTTTTCATTACTTTCTCCTCCTAAGTCATCGTGATTTCTAATCCTTTGGTAATCTTAACTCTCGAGCTATGGTTATCGCAACGTCTCAGTGGTTGGTTATCTTAATCTATCACACCAGAGATAACCAGGTTATCACCCCTGTGTTGCTTTGTCCTTTTGTTATCTCATACTCTTTCAATCTCAGTTGTTATCTTAGATGCCATAACTCTTGTCTCTGGGTTATCTTATCACGTATAGGTTATAGTGAAATTTACTTATCATGTCCCCTTGACAGCTGTTAATGATTGTTATCTTGACGTTACACTTTTTGACTAATTTTGAGCTATCTACGATTTTATCATTTCTGTGTATCTTTACCTTCTTACTGATCGGTTATCTTAAACCATCACCACTGGCTAATCTTGAACTCTACCAGTTATCTTTACCACTCACTAATTGGTTATCTTGACCCATTATCACCTGTTATCGTGACCTCTCCTACTTCACTTGACCTCTGGCCTCTCTGGCCAGTAGAAGTGTCGTGACCCCTCGTTTCCCCTCTACCCTCCCCAATACTCACTTGACTTCGTTTTCGACACTCGAATCCCAAATCCCACTTGAAAAGATCAAGTTCTCTCCCAGAGTCGACTCTCTCAAGTTCCAAATCCTTCTTATGTATATATATTAAGGTACTGGGAATTTGTATATATATATACATCTCCTTGACGTATCTGGCAACCAAGGATGGTGTCGTAAGTGATGCGTTTACAAAAAAAAAAAAAAAAAAAAGAGATAGAAATAACAGATATGAAGAGGGTCGTATGAAACAGTTTCACGAACCAGATTCGTTCGATCGACTTAAATGTTTTACTATACGTAGAGGAATATTTCATACGCGGAGAAATACGTTATACACAGAGGAATACGTCGTACACAAAGAAATACGTCATACGCAGAGGAATACGTCATGCGCAGAGGAATACGTCATACGCAGAGGAATACGTCACACGCACTGAAAATGATACGCAGATGCTAAAGCACATTCACCCACACGTAAGACATATTCACTCAGTCGCAGAAGAACGTAATACCTGTCCTCGCCCAGCTGGGTCGATAATAACACATGACCTCATCTGACGTGGAGGCGAAGCCAACAACAGAAGCTCACACTCACCAGTCCCTCACCAGTACAGTCGTCATGTAAGTCTCGCGTTACGACGCACGTGAAGATGAGTCTCTCACCTGTACAGTCGTCATGTAAGTCTCGCGTTACGACGCACGTGAAGATGAGTCTCTCACCAGTACAGTCGTCATGTAAGTCTCGCGTTACGACGCACGTGAAGATGAGTCTCTCACCAGTACAGTCGTCATGTAAGTCTCGCGTTACGACGCACGTGAAGATGAGTCTCTCACCAGTACAGTCGTCATGTAAGTCTCGCGTTACGACGCACGTGAAGATGAGTCTCTCACCAGTACAGTCGTCATGTAAGTCTCGCGTTACGACGCACGTGAAGACGAGTCTCTCACCAGTACAGTCGTCATGTAAGTCTCGCGTTACGACGCACGTGAAGATGAGTCTCTCACCAGTACAGTCGTCATGTAAGTCTCGCGTTACGACGCACGTGAAGATGAGTCTCTCACCAGTACAGTCGTCATGTAAGTCTCGCGTTACGACGCACGTGAAGATGAGTCTCTCACCAGTACAGTCGTCATGTAAGTCTCGCGTTACGACGCACGTGAAGATGAGTCTCTCACCAGTACAGTCGTCATGTAAGTCTCGCGTTACGACGCACGTGAAGATGAGTCTCTCACCAGTACAGTCGTCATGTAAGTCTCGCGTTACGACGCACGTGAAGATGAGTCTCTCACCAGTACAGTCGTCATGTAAGTCTCGCGTTACGACGCACGTGAAGATGAGTCTCTCACCAGTACAGTCGTCATGTAAGTCTCGCGTTACGACGCACGTGAAGATGAGTCTCTCACCAGTACAGTCGTCATGTAAGTCTCGCGTTACGACGCACGTGAAGATGAGTCTCTCACCAGTACAGTCGTCATGTAAGTCTCGCGTTACGACGCACGTGAAGATGAGTCTCTCACCAGTACAGTCGTCATGTAAGTCTCGCGTTACGACGCACGTGAAGATGAGTCTCTCACCAGTACAGTCGTCATGTAAGTCTCGCGTTACGACGCACGTGAAGATGAGTCTCTCACCAGTACAGTCGTCATGTAAGTCTCGCGTTACGACGCACGTGAAGATGAGTCTCTCACCAGTACAGTCGTCATGTAAGTCTCGCGTTACGACGCACGTGAAGATGAGTCTCTCACCAGTACAGTCGTCATGTAAGTCTCGCGTTACGACGCACGTGAAGATGAGTCTCTCACCAGTACAGTCGTCATGTAAGTCTCGCGTTACGACGCACGTGAAGATGAGTCTCTCACCAGTACAGTCGTCATGTAAGTCTCGCGTTACGACGCACGTGAAGATGAGTCTCTCACCAGTACAGTCGTCATGTAAGTCTCGCGTTACGACGCACGTGAAGATGAGTCTCTCACCAGTACAGTCGTCATGTAAGTCTCGCGTTACGACGCACGTGAAGATGAGTCTCTCACCAGTACAGTCGTCATGTAAGTCTCGCGTTACGACGCACGTGAAGATGAGTCTCTCACCAGTACAGTCGTCATGTAAGTCTCGCGTTACGACGCACGTGAAGATGAGTCTCTCACCAGTACAGGTCGTCATGTAAGTCTCGCGTTACGACGCACGTGAAGATGAGTCTCTCACCAGTACAGTCGTCATGTAAGTCTCGCGTTACGACGCACGTGAAGATGAGTCTCTCACCAGTACAGTCGTCATGTAAGTCTCGCGTTACGACGCACGTGAAGATGAGTCTCTCACCAGTACAGTCGTCATGTAAGTCTCGCGTTACGACGCACGTGAAGATGAGTCTCTCACCAGTACAGTCGTCATGTAAGTCTCGCGTTACGACGCACGTGAAGATGAGTCTCTCACCAGTACAGTCGTCATGTAAGTCTCGCGTTACGACGCACGTGAAGATGAGTCTCTCACCAGTACAGTCGTCATGTAAGTCTCGCGTTACGACGCACGTGAAGATGAGTCTCTCACCAGTACAGTCGTCATGTAAGTCTCGCGTTACGACGCACGTGAAGATGAGTCTCTCACCAGTACAGTCGTCATGTAAGTCTCGCGTTACGACGCACGTGAAGATGAGTCTCTCACCAGTACAGTCGTCATGTAAGTCTCGCGTTACGACGCACGTGAAGATGAGTCTCTCACCAGTACAGTCGTCATGTAAGTCTCGCGTTACGACGCACGTGAAGATGAGTCTCTCACCAGTACAGTCGTCATGTAAGTCTCGCGTTACGACGCACGTGAAGATGAGTCTCTCACCAGTACAGTCGTCATGTAAGTCTCGCGTTACGACGCACGTGAAGATGAGTCTCTCACCAGTACAGTCGTCATGTAAGTCTCGCGTTACGACGCACGTGAAGATGAGTCTCTCACCAGTACAGTCGTCATGTAAGTCTCGCGTTACGACGCACGTGAAGATGAGTCTCTCACCAGTACAGTCGTCATGTAAGTCTCGCGTTACGACGCACGTGAAGATGAGTCTCTCACCAGTACAGTCGTCATGTAAGTCTCGCGTTACGACGCACGTGAAGATGAGTCTCTCACCAGTACAGTCGTCATGTAAGTCTCGCGTTACGACGCACGTGAAGATGAGTCTCTCACCAGTACAGTCGTCATGTAAGTCTCGCGTTACGACGCACGTGAAGATGAGTCTCTCACCAGTACAGTCGTCATGTAAGTCTCGCGTTACGACGCACGTGAAGATGAGTCTCTCACCAGTACAGTCGTCATGTAAGTCTCGCGTTACGACGCACGTGAAGATGAGTCTCTCACCAGTACAGTCGTCATGTAAGTCTCGCGTTACGACGCACGTGAAGATGAGTCTCTCACCAGTACAGTCGTCATGTAAGTCTCGCGTTACGACGCACGTGAAGATGAGTCTCTCACCAGTACAGTCGTCATGTAAGTCTCGCGTTACGACGCACGTGAAGATGAGTCTCTCACCAGTACAGTCGTCATGTAAGTCTCGCGTTACGACGCACGTGAAGATGAGTCTCTCACCAGTACAGTCGTCATGTAAGTCTCGCGTTACGACGCACGTGAAGATGAGTCTCTCACCAGTACAGTCGTCATGTAAGTCTCGCGTTACGACGCACGTGAAGATGAGTCTCTCACCAGTACAGTCGTCATGTAAGTCTCGCGTTACGACGCACGTGAAGATGAGTCTCTCACCAGTACAGTCGTCATGTAAGTCTCGCGTTACGACGCACGTGAAGATGAGTCTCTCACCAGTACAGTCGTCATGTAAGTCTCGCGTTACGACGCACGTGAAGATGAGTCTCTCACCAGTACAGTCGTCATGTAAGTCTCGCGTTACGACGCACGTGAAGATGAGTCTCTCACCAGTACAGTCGTCATGTAAGTCTCGCGTTACGACGCACGTGAAGATGAGTCTCTCACCAGTACAGTCGTCATGTAAGTCTCGCGTTACGACGCACGTGAAGATGAGTCTCTCACCAGTACAGTCGTCATGTAAGTCTCGCGTTACGACGCACGTGAAGATGAGTCTCTCACCAGTACAGTCGTCATGTAAGTCTCGCGTTACGACGCACGTGAAGATGAGTCTCTCACCAGTACAGTCGTCATGTAAGTCTCGCGTTACGACGCACGTGAAGATGAGTCTCTCACCAGTACAGTCGTCATGTAAGTCTCGCGTTACGACGCACGTGAAGATGAGTCTCTCACCAGTACAGTCGTCATGTAAGTCTCGCGTTACGACGCACGTGAAGATGAGTCTCTCACCAGTACAGTCGTCATGTAAGTCTCGCGTTACGACGCACGTGAAGATGAGTCTCTCACCAGTACAGTCGTCATGTAAGTCTCGCGTTACGACGCACGTGAAGATGAGTCTCTCACCAGTACAGTCGTCATGTAAGTCTCGCGTTACGACGCACGTGAAGATGAGTCTCTCACCAGTACAGTCGTCATGTAAGTCTCGCGTTACGACGCACGTGAAGATGAGTCTCTCACCAGTACAGTCGTCATGTAAGTCTCGCGTTACGACGCACGTGAAGATGAGTCTCTCACCAGTACAGTCGTCATGTAAGTCTCGCGTTACGACGCACGTGAAGATGAGTCTCTCACCAGTACAGTCGTCATGTAAGTCTCGCGTTACGACGCACGTGAAGATGAGTCTCTCACCAGTACAGTCGTCATGTAAGTCTCGCGTTACGACGCACGTGAAGATGAGTCTCTCACCAGTACAGTCGTCATGTAAGTCTCGCGTTACGACGCACGTGAAGATGAGTCTCTCACCAGTACAGTCGTCATGTAAGTCTCGCGTTACGACGCACGTGAAGATGAGTCTCTCACCAGTACAGTCGTCATGTAAGTCTCGCGTTACGACGCACGTGAAGATGAGTCTCTCACCAGTACAGTCGTCATGTAAGTCTCGCGTTACGACGCACGTGAAGATGAGTCTCTCACCAGTACAGTCGTCATGTAAGTCTCGCGTTACGACGCACGTGAAGATGAGTCTCTCACCAGTACAGTCGTCATGTAAGTCTCGCGTTACGACGCACGTGAAGATGAGTCTCTCACCAGTACAGTCGTCATGTAAGTCTCGCGTTACGACGCACGTGAAGATGAGTCTCTCACCAGTACAGTCGTCATGTAAGTCTCGCGTTACGACGCACGTGAAGATGAGTCTCTCACCAGTACAGTCGTCATGTAAGTCTCGCGTTACGACGCACGTGAAGATGAGTCTCTCACCAGTACAGTCGTCATGTAAGTCTCGCGTTACGACGCACGTGAAGATGAGTCTCTCACCAGTACAGTCGTCATGTAAGTCTCGCGTTACGACGCACGTGAAGATGAGTCTCTCACCAGTACAGTCGTCATGTAAGTCTCGCGTTACGACGCACGTGAAGATGAGTCTCTCACCAGTACAGTCGTCATGTAAGTCTCGCGTTACGACGCA
>NC_092225.1:22178942-22208942 GCF_036320965.1 Panulirus ornatus | reverse complement strand
ATATATATATATATATATATATATATATATAGCAGGAGGAAAACAGGCTTTACCTCAGGCAAAGTCTGATTCCCTTAATCCTCCCGTGGGGCGGGTCTGGCCTCCCCATGGAGGTTGTTTACGAGTTGGTGCACTGCTTGGTGGGCAGGAAGGAAGGAAGGAGGAAAAGGAAGGCTCGAACCACTGCACCCGTGTCTTAAGACCGTGTTTTCGGTCCGGTCCGATGCTCACCCAGACATTAAGTTGTACCCAACATTCGTGCCGTGATCAGCGCCCCAACCGCATCCAACATTCTAACACATTCACGCGTCGGGGGAGGGGGAAGCCGCCCCGCGCCATCCAGAGATGGTTGTGGGGAGGCGTTGGGAGATGGAGGTTTCTTTCCCCCCTGTCTCAAGCGTCTTTATAAGTCTCAAGGTTCGTCACGGTACTTAAGCACGACGGTACGGCTTTTAAGTACGACGGTACGGACGCTTAGTACGACGGTGCGGAAGCGTAGTACGACGGTACGGCCGTTGAGCACGACGGTACGAACGCTTAGTACGACGGTGCGGTCTTTCAGTATGATGGTACGGTCTTTGAGCACGACGGTTCGGTCTTTGGGTATGATGGCGGGTCAAAAGGCCAGGCCATCATATGTAAGAGTCGTCGTACCGTCGTGCTCAAGGGTCGTACTGTCGTGTTCAAGGATCGAACCGTCTTACTCAAATGTCGTACCGTCGTGCTCAAGGATCGTACCGTCGTACTCAAATGTCGTACCGTCGTGCTCAAGGATCGAACCGTCGTACTCAAATGTCGTACCGTCGTGCTCAAACATCGAACCTTCGTACTCAAGGGTCGTACCGTCGTGCTCAAGGATCGTACCGTCGTGCTTATGGGCTTCGCATATTATGTATCAAAACATCATCACATATTCAAAATACACATCAGTTTATCATACTCTCTCTCTCTCTCTCTCTCTCTCTCTCTCTCTCTCTCTCTCTCTCTCTCTCTCTCTCTCTCTCTCTCTCTCTCTCTCTCTCTCCCTCCCTCTCCCTCCCTTTCTCTTTTGTCTGCGGACGCATCAACTCCTCGTTTGGGGCCCGAAGGACAACTGTCATTGCTGTTGTATGAGGTTGTTACAACATCGATGGTTCCCTCCCTCCTCCTTGACGAATGAGGTCGTTCTCTGGCTCGATCTTGGAGGCTGTGTGACCCCCTCCCCCCCTCCACACACACACACACACACACACACACACATACACACACACACAGACACACACACACACAGTACGATCCTGCAGGACTCCCACCCATCTCCAGAGTGGGATGGACGGGGGACCAACATTATCGAGATGAACTGAGAACGACACTCACACGTAATTGCCTCGTTAACGATATTCTGCCATAAGATGGTAAGACAATCACCTCATCTTTTTGCAAGGCTTGAGTCCGCATGTACTATCCTCTCCAGTACCTAATCCTCATGAGATGTATGAGGCTTGTATTGATAGATGAAGCTCAGAGTCGGGGTATGATTGGCACACGAGTTATTCTGCCTCGGCTGCCTCGTTAACATTGGGTCAAAAAGAAGAGGTCATTATGGATTTCTAGACTGGCTACGAGTGATGTATATTTCCTCAATATTTTTTCGTGAAAAGTTATATGTGTTCAGTATCAGTGCCAAGAAGCGTACGATGGTTACTGTACGATAATTGATGTACGATGGTCACTGGTAGAGTGTATGATAATGTCCCTGCTAAGACTGTGCAGTAATTACGTGTAAGAAGCACATGTGTGTCTCAATTAGAAATATACAATAACTTCTTTCACTGAGCATTGAAATATCATATTAGTGGTTTACGATAATTGCTTCAGATTATCACAATCCATACTGATTATATTTAATTATTGCTCTGATAGGGGAGCAATATGCATAACTGAAGACATACGATACTTTGATAATATTTCAGTATGTATAATGAAGATGTACAGTAATTATTTTGATACTGTACTAGTTTTAAGTGTACCAGTTTTATACACACCAAGGATGTTCCATCATGATTATGATACACCGTGAGAATATATCTACTGACGCTGTATAGTAATCATTGTCACTGTGCATTACAGTATGGCTATCAAGGATGTATCATAATGTGACAGAGACATCGGAATTAGCATCCATGATGATCACAGCATCAGGGAAGACACACGGAGGAGGGTATGATCATTTTCTCTAACACGGTAGGAACCCCAGCTGGATACAGTTGTGTTATGACTGCTGTAACGAGAGCGTCCAGATGTTGCTCTCTCTCTCTCTCTCTCTCTCTCTCTCTCTCTCTCTCTCTCTCTCTCTCTCTCTCTCTCTCTCTCTCTCTCTTTCAAAACCATACGCCTAAATCTCGATGGACCTGAGCCACGATTTGGTGCATGAGAACAGAGAGGGTGGGGAAAAAAGAAAGAAAAAATGGAGAAAAAGGGAGGAGAAAATGGAGAAAAAGAAAGAAAATGGTGATAAGAAAGAAGATAGCTATGAAAAAATAGAGAAAGTTTCAAGAGGAGGAAAGGAGATAGAAAAAAAAAGAGAAGACAAGAGAGAAATAAGGAAAAGAGATAGAAAAAAAAGAAGACAAGAGAGAAATAAGGAAAGGAGATAGGAAAAAAAGAGGAGACAAGAGAGAAATAAGGAAAGGAGATAGAAAAAAGAGGAGACAAGAGAGAAATAAGGAAAGGAGATAGGAAAAAAGAGAAGACAAGAGAGAAATAAGGAAAGGAGATAGAAAAAAAGAGGAGACCAGAGAGAAATAAGGAAAGGAGATAGAAAAAAAGAGGAGACCAGAGAGAAGTAAGGAAAGGAGATAGAAAAAAAACATGAGACCAGAGAGAAATAAGGTAGAGATAAAGAGGACTAAGAGAGAGAGAAAAAACAAAACATGGATGTTGTAAAGGTTGGGTCACACAAAGAGATCAGACATGTTAGTGAAACGTGGCGTCGCATCTCCGTAGACTGTGAGGTAGAGGATGGCCAAACTGTCATACCACATTGGTTGCTATCAGAGGCAAGGTGTTTAGGGAGGTGTGCCAGCCCAGCTTTGTGTCAGACCTTAAACATGTAGATTTATTCACCATGGGGAACGCATGGTCGTTTTAATCATGTACCTTCAAGCATGTATGGTATATTCTTGTGGTTGTAGGGAGATGAAAGAAGAGATGATTATATATTTTCGGTTATAAAGGTATAGTTTGGATTTGAGTATACCCTTGCGTATGTCGTCGTGCTCAAGAGTCGTACCGTCGTGTTCAAGGATCGTACCGTCGTGTTCAAAGGTCGTTCCGTCGTGTTCAAGGGTCGTACCGTCGTGTTCAAGGGTCGTACCGTCGTGTTCAAGGGTAGTATCGTCGTGCTCAAGGGTCGTACCGTCGTGTTCAAGGGTCGTATCGTCGTGTTCAAGGGTCGTACCATCGTGTTCAAGGGTCGTACCGTCGTGCTTAAGGGTCGTACTGTCGTGTTCAAGGGTCGTACCGTCGTGCTCAAGGGTCATAACATCGTGTTCAAGGGTCGTACCGTCGTGGTCAAGGGTTGTACCGTCGTGTTCAAGGGTCGTACCGTCGTGTTCAAGGGTCGTACCGTCGTGCTTAAGGGTCGTACCGTCGTGTTCAAGGGTCGTACCGTCGTGCTCAAGGGTCATAACATCGTGTTCAAGGGTCGTACCGTCGTGTTCAAGGGTCGTACCGTCGTGCTTAAGGGTCGTACCGTCGTGTTCAAGGGTCGTACCGTCGTGTTCAAGGGTCGTACCGTCGTGCTCAAGGGTCGTACCGTCGTGTTCAAGGGTCGTACCGTCGTGTTCGAGGGTCTTACCGTCGTGTTCAAGGGTCGTACCGTCGTGTTCAAGGGTCATAACATCGTGTTCAAGGGTCGTACCGTCGTGTTCAAGGGTCGTACCGTCGTGTTCAAGGGTCGTACCGTCGTGGTCAAGGGTCGTACCGTCGTGTTCAAGGGTCGTACCGTCGTGGTCAAGGGTCGTACCGTCGTGCTGTTGTAGATATTATTCAATATTAATCTTCACAGAGTAAACATTAGCAAACAGAGTCTATAAAGAAAAAGTCATTGCAAGAACATTGATAGTAACCTCTGAGAATTCCTCTTCCAACACGTAAAGCTTCATGTTTTACATTTACTCAAGCCTATAAATGTCACAGAGACTTAAAATTGTAAATTTTACAGATACTTAAACGTGTAAATTTTACAAATACTTAAAACTGTAAATTTTACAATACTGACAACTGTAAATTTCTGTAAATAGAACTATAATTATATATATATATATATATATATATATATATATATATATATATATATATATATATATATATATATATATATATTATCCCTGGGGATAGGGGAGAAAGAATACTTCCCACGTATTCCCTGCGTGTCGTAGAAGGCGACTAAAAGGGGAGGGAGCGGGTGGCTGGAAATCCTCCCCTCTCGTTTTTTTCAATTTTCCAAAAGAAGGAACAGAGAAGGGGGCCAGGTGAGGATATTCCCTCAAAGGCCCAGTCCTCTGTTCTTAACGCTACCTCGCTAACACGGGAAATGGCGAATAGTACGAAAGATATATATATATATATATATATATATATATATATATATATATATATATATATATATATATATATATCTCATACAAACCTCCAACAACCAGGATCGAACTCGGGACCCCTTGTGCAAGAGGCAGGCATGCTAACCGCTAGGCTATGGGACTGTATAATAGGAAACAACTATTCGAAATACTAAGTACTCGAATACCCTTCGTCTCACAATGGTGAGCAACGGGGTCTATATTGGTTATTTCCGAACAGACGCACATAGCCAGCTGATAGCGTTTTACCGAACCTAACTGTACAACGCGGAGGTATATGAATACGAATAAAGTGCATATTAACGCGCACCTTCATAGAACATACAAACCTCCAACAGCCAGGATCGAACCCGGGACCCCTGTGCAAGAGACAGGCATGCTAACCGCTAGGCTATGGGACTGTATAATAGGAAACAACTATTCGAAATACTAAGTACTCGAATACCCTTCGTCTCCTATTATACAGTCCCATAGCCTAGCGGTTATATATATATATATATATATATATATATATATATATATATATATATATATATATATATATATATATATATATATATATTGTCATTACAGCACCCAGAGACTTGAAGTTGTGAAGAAAGACACTGTAAAACACGTAATATATATATATATATATATATATATATATATATATATATATATATATATATATATATATATATATATATATATATATATATATATATATATATATATATTCCCGACAGCACACGAGGGAGGAGGTGGCACACCAACACGAGTATTTTGTTCTCTTTTGGTTGAGAGAAAATGAGAAACTAAGGTCAGGCGAAATCATGACTGATTACATTTATTCATGTCCGTCACAACCCACACCCAACACGAGGAGAGAGAGAGAGAGAGAGAGAGAGAGAGAGAGAGAGAGAGAGAGAGAGAGAGAGAGAGAGAGAGAGAGAGAGAGAGAGAGAGAGAACCCCTCAAGGATGACCTTGGGGGGAAAAAAAAGAATATTGAGCAAGTCGTGAGATTACATTATTTTATATTATATTTTCCCCAGTTTGAATTATGTAGTGAATGATGTACTACGTAGGAGGAGGAGGAGGAGTAGGAGGAGGAGGAGGAGGAGCAGGAGGAGGAGGAGGAGGAGGAGGAGGATTTGATGCTCATGGTCTTGGCTTCAGCAGATGGTGTGTGTGTGTGTTACACTACCCCAGACGGAGGTAAGGAAGGTGCAGCATGTGTTGTGTTGTTTTCGCCCAATTAGCTTGAATCCTGAGTGGCTGGTCGAGCGTGCTGGTCGGGCGGGCGAACTGGTCGGTCGGGCGTGCTGGCTGGCTGGTCGGGCAGGAGGGCTTGCTGGCTGGTCGGGTGGGCGAGCTGGCTGGGCGTGCTGGCTGGCTGGTCGGGCAGGAGGGCGTGCTGGCTGGTCGGGTGGGCGAGCTGGTCGGGCGGGCGAGCTGGTCGGGCGTGCTGGCTGGTTGGTCGTGCTGGCTGGTTGGGCGTGCTGGCTGGCTGGTCGATCGGGCGTGCTGGCTGGTCGGGTGGGCGAGCTGGTCGGGCGGGCGGGCTGGCTGGCTGGTCGATCGGGCTGGCTGGCTGGTCGATCGGGCTGGCTGGCTGGTCGATCGGGCGTGCTGGCTGGTCCGGTAGGCTGGTTGGCCGGCTGGCTGGTTGGTCGGTCGGGCTGGGAGAAATGTTTTTTGAGGGGAAAAAAAAATATGATTCGTGAGGTAATTACGCTTTTCACTCACAGCTCTCAGAGAAAATTGAGCCGACAACAGACAAGCGACATTGCTCTACCAGTCTTGCCAATTTAGTGGAAGTTATTATTTTTCTTTTCTTCTTTTTGAATATTTTCAGTTTGACACACAGAAAAATGGAGAGAGAGAGAGAGAGAGAGAGAGAGAGAGAGAGAGAGAGAGAGAGAGAGAGAGAGAGAGAGAGAGAGAGAGAGAGAGAGAGAGAGCGTGAGCGTCAGGAACCATCAACTTTTGACCTCCCATGTTCTTCGCCAAAGCTCCATTTCAGAGATTATCCTGTGTATCAAAAGACTGCCTTACGGAGATTAAAGATAAGGGTTATGTGGTAGAATCATCCGATCTTTATAGAGTATTCAGTTCTCTTTATAGACTGTATAAATGATCAAGGATTTGGTGTAAGGTATCAAAGCTCCTAAATTAACTTACGGAATAAGAAAACGACAAATGGGGTATTTTATCGGATATTCTTATAGAAGTGTGGAAAACGATCGTAATATTTTTAATCTATAAAGTTATATATAGTATATATATATATATATATATATATATATATATATATATATATATATATAAACAAAGCGCATATGAACGCGCACCCTCATAGAACATACAAACCTCCAACAGCCAGGATCGAACCCGGGACCCCTGTGCAACAGGCGGGAACGCTACCGCTAGGCTATGATCGCCCCTAATAGGAAATAACTATTCGAATACTATGTACTCGAATACCCTTCGTCTCACGTTGGTGAGCAAAGGGGTCTACACCGGTCATTTCCCAACAGGCGCACATAGCCAGCAGATAGCATTTTACCGAACCTAACTATGCAACGCGGAGGTATATGAATACGAACAAACTGCATATATATATATATATATATATATATATATATATATATATATATATATATATATATATATATATATATATATATATATATATAGATAGATAGATAGATAGATAGATAGATAGATAGATAGATAGATATATAGATAGATAGATAGATAGGTAGATAGATAGATAGATAGATAGAGAGAGAGAGAGAGAGAGAGAGAGAGAGAGAGAGAGAGAGAGAGGTAAGCTGACATAAAATGTTACAAAATGTGTATGATAACTGAAAGTACGAAACATCTTGCTAATTGTATATTTCAATTAGCTGTCACATGCACCAACACATCAGGGATCCTCTCAGGTGGATTCTTAAACAAAAGATGATGGTGTAACTGTTTCTCCTGATAAGTTAATTATAAAATGATTACTTTCTCAATTAAGCTGCATCGGGCAGATTAATGAGCAAATATCTTTTTCATCTGCCAACATGAAGACTATCTTTCAACATGCAATAAATTTATTAGCATTTCACCCTCATCAAACTACCCCCTCAGCTAACGTCCCAGCCACTAACAACACCTCCCTTCCCCTAACTACCACCACCCTTAAAACTACCCCCATCTCACCCCCCTCCCTCCGCAACCCTTCCTCCTTCCATCACTCACCTTTGCCAAAAGCTACATCCCCCCCGACGCAAAGGCTGAGAGATAACCCAATAGACGCTAAATAATGAATGACGGTAACTAACCCCCTACTTCCTCCCCAACACAAAAAAGGGGGAGTTAATTAATGCATCAAACTCGGTACAACAGGAAGCACTGTGAAAGGCCTGTAGTAGCCCCACCAGCCAGCCCAGCCCCCTAGCCCCCGAGCCTCCCTGTACAAACAACTGTTGTAGCTGCACTCACGACTAAGCCAAAATACGTGGCCCATTCTTCCCGGGGGCTGTTTACCAACACATTGGAGACTTGATGAGGTAAGTTCATCTGGCCACAACTTCATTAAACTTCCTCGTCCCGGCTGCTTGATGCAACTTAGTTTGGTCAACAGAGAGAGAGTAATACACCCAGAACGTCTTGTCAGGCAGGGCATCAAAAGCAGGAAGGGGAGAGGGAGGGAGAGAGGGAGGGAGGTAGTGTTGCTTTGTTACTGGGTGATTGGCGCAGGGCAAGAAGAGCTCTTTGTTGGATGACTTCGATGATTGGGTTTACCAAAGGATGACTTGGATGTTGGCGTTTACCAAAGGATGACTTCGATGTTGGGGTGTACCAAAGGATGACTTCGATGTTGGCGTGTACCATAGGATGACTTCGATGTTGGCGTGTACCAAAGGATGACTTCGATGTTGGCGTGTACCAAAGGATGACTTCGATGTTGGCGTGTACCAAAGGATGACTTCGATGTTGGCGTGTACCAAAGGATGACTTCGATGTTGGCGTGTACCAAAAGATGACTTCGATGTTCGTGTATGCCATCGACTATCAGAGGTTCGCCAAAGTATTTGGTGGCTGTAGTTCGTGGTTGAAGAAGAGTGTGTGGGTCACACGAACCCTCGAAGATGTCGTGGAGGGACGAGTACTGCAGCTTAGCTAGACACGGAAGCCACGTCTACCAAAGCTTGACGAAAAGGGATATGAACGCCGCAGCTTGAGGTGTGGAGACGATGACCGATAACACAACCCTCTCCCACACACACACACACACACACACACACACAGCCTGACTCAGAGAGGAGATAACCAACCTCACCACAGCCTGACGCGGGACGCCACCTCTCCCCCCCTTGCCACTTTTCATTAAGCTGCTCCAGGGAGGAGTGTCAACACTGAGGGGTAGATATGGGGTCAGTTCGAGGCTCTCCGCATCACTAGATAGACCCCTCCACTCCACAAGGATCCTCACCTCCTCCTCCCCACCCACACACACACACACACACACACACACACACACACACACACACACACACACAGCCCGACCCCCTCCACCGTCCTACGCATAGTCCAAACGTTTGTGAGTACCCTATATACTGGTTGTGGTTGTGGTCCTCATGTATCAGCCGGATACCAGATGATCCCACGAGACCTGATGGTCTTGACTATACGTTAATATCGACAACGGATTCATATGTTGATTCCCTCAGTCAGTGACAGAAAATCCGTCATGTTTTGTAGTGTTATGTGATTAGTTAGAAAAAATGCACTAAGGATTTTAAGGATTTCTCTCCAGCACCTTAGAGGATTTTGAGATCAACAGATTAGAATAGCCATCGTTACACACACACACACACACACACACACACACACACACGCACACACACATACACCTGGCATAAGCTAGGGTGTGTGTGTGTACATACATACATAAAGGAAGTAGAAGACATGGTACATATACACAAAGTTAAGAGACGCGGCAACACGAGTGTAAAACTCTCTCCACGTAACACACAGATAGTAATCACACATGCCATTAAAATCAATGCTACAGGCAGTAGGACTAGCCAGCAACATTCCTCAACACTACAACACTTGTACACATATATATATATTTATATATATTTCTTTCTTTTAAACTATTCGCCATTTCCCGCGTTAGCGAGGTAGCGTTAAGAACAGAGGACTAGGCCTTTGTGGAATATCCTCACCTGGCCCCCTCTGTTCCTTCTTTTGGAAAATTAGAAAAAAAAAAAAAAATGAGAGGGGAGGATTTCCAGCCTCCCGCTCCCTCCCCTTTTAGTCGCCTTCTACGACACGCAGGGAATACGTGGGAAGTATTCTTTCTCCCCTATCCCCAGGGATGATATATATATATATATATATATATATATATATATATATATATATATATATATATATATATATATATATATATATATATATATATAAACAGTCACAGTCAATAAACAAGGAAAATTGAGGGGAAAAAAAAACGGAGAGAGGGAAGGGGGAAAAAACCCCATTCCCATCCCATGTAGTTAGCTTCAGGAACAACACAGGGCGTCGGGACTGTAGCCTCCCATACCTGGGCCTCTGGTAACTCCAGCCGAGGTGTGTGTGTGTGTGTGTGTGTGTGTGTGGAGGGGGGTTGGTAAGGGGTAAGTTATGGCCACTGTTTAGTGCCAGGATCTCTCCTCCCTCCCCCACCACGACCTACCCACCCACCCACACAAAACAAAAATCATTAATTAAAAACTAGATTCATTTGAAAGGTAAAAACTTGTGCGGGGGAAAAAGTTTTGGTATGAATGGTGGAGGGTTTTCATATATACTCTCTCTCTCTCTCTCTCTCTCTCTCTCTCTCTCTCTCTCTCTCTCTCTCTCTCTCTCCCTCTCTCTCTCTCCCACCCATCTCTTCGTCTTCTCCCTATGAATGTTTGCTCCACCATTTCTCTCCCATCTCTTTCCCCTCCTCGTGCATTAAGCCTCTTCCACCATCAGAGCCTGGCTACCCTCCTCCACTCCTGCCCTTATGACACACACACACACACACACACACACACACACACACACACATATATATATATATATATATATATATATATATATATATATATATATATATATATATATATATATATATATATATACATTCTATATCTTTATCTTCCTATGCCTGCCACTATATCCACTTCGTCCTCCCACTAATCCTCCTTCTCTCCCCATGTCGCCTTCTCCCCTCCGTCCCTTCCCCACTCTCTCCCTCTCTCCTTAAACCCATCGCATTTATCTTCCCATCATTCACCTCGCCTCCCCCTCTTCCCCCTTCAATCCCCACCAGATCCGTACGTAGTCAGTCGTGGGGAGGAGTGGACGACCCCCTCCCCGTGTGTGTGTGTGTGTGCGAGTACACCAGCGTGGGAGAGTTATAAGCTGGGTAAATGGTCTCTTTATCCGGAGTGTCTGGTCTCCCCGCTAATGGTTTATTGTTTGGTCTCATCCAAGAGACCAGCGAGGTCGTTAATGGTCTCCCCGCACGCTCTCTTCTGTAATCCCTCGACCATTAGTTGTCCTCCTTTTGTCCATCACTGTTGGTTACTGTCCTGCTCCTCCTCCTCCTCCTCCTCCTCCTCCTCCTCCTCTTCCTTTCTTCAACAACTCGCTCTTTTCCCGTTGCCATCCCTTCATCCGTTTTCTACTTCCTCTCTTCGAAACCTCACTCTCTATGTCACCTCATCTCATGTTCAGTGGTAGTTCTAGCGGCCGGGTGGATGGTGTTGACGTGGGATGCAGATTAGGCGAAGATATGAAGAGGGAAATACAGAAGAAGATGGATACAAGGCAGGAGGACCCTGGTCGCTACGAACTGCAAGGTTACCTCGTAGATAGATGGCCCCGCTGTGAGGGTCGTCCACACAGGATGCGCTGGTGACATCAGACGCCAGGGTGTGGTTGGAGGTAGCCCGAACGCTGCTCCTCCCCTGCAAGTGAAGGAAGAGGATCGTCCAGCCGATGTGGCTAAGACTTCTCGAAATATACAACACCTGATGCGGGCTGACATCATGAGCCTGTGGTGCGGGCGAACTGAAAATGAGTTGAATTATCCGATGAAGCAGACTCCCTCTTTCCCCTGCGTCCATCACTTCTTCAGTAAATAAACAGTTCAGTGTATTAACAACCGCATGGCACAAGAAGCTAAAGTCTATATAGTTTGTTACATTGCGTGTAAGTACAGCGTTTTATTATATCTGTTGATTGACAGGAAACTGGTCTTCTAGCTGGCCAAACCCACAGCTTCACCCTGAGTGCTTCTCCGTCGCTCATACTTCCTCGCTGATTGGAAAACCTTACATGTGTGTCTCATCAGCAATAAGGTCAACAAACCCGCAGTCTCTCAGTGAGTCATTTACCCGACGCCATCACCCTGATTCCCACCTCACTCTCTGAAAGCTTCACATGTAATCGGTGCTTACACAGGCGTTCCACGGTCCATAGATGCTCAGTTGTTTGGCATAATGAAAACCTCCTCCTTTATGAGCCACGGCGTCGCTAGCCTTTTCCTACACCTTATCTGTCGCAGTTTAGAGGGAGGCAAGACCTCGGTGGCTCTCACCCTCACTTTCTTCGCCAAGGGTTTTGACGTAATCATCCATCACATAATCATCATTGAACCTCATCAACATCTGGTTGTGGAAAGGTCTCAGTCCAAGGCTTGTTGACTTCCTCAGTGAGCGTCGTAGGCTGTACGCGCTTCGAAGGGAGCCACCTCCATCTTCCAGTCCCTCACCTGTGTCGCCCCAGGGGGGGCACAGAGATAGGGGCCCTTGTGCTTCGTCATCCTCACTAATGATGCTCTTATGGATGCACCTGCTGGACAGAAGTAGGCTGACGGCCCTACCATCGGCGTCAGCACTGGCAACAGGTCCCCCGACCAGATGACCCTTGGGAAAGTCCCCGGAGACAACCCCCAGAGCTGGACCACAGCCAGCCACGTCCCCAACCACCACACCAAGCTACGTTCAGCACACCAGCCTCGTCTCTGATCATACACCCTCCCCACACCTCACACACACATACACACACACACACACACACACACACGCTGTCTCACCAGGCCCCTGGCTTCCTCTATAGGCTCTCTAGGCCACCAAGCTTCTGGATGTCGCTTTTGACGGTAAACTAAGCTGGAAGGAACACGTAAGCATCGTCATCAAATCCTCCAGCTATCGTTTCTACAGTCTCCGTAGACTGAAGACGCCTGTATTCCCCGAGCCCATAAACTCAAGAACTTCTTCACACAACTTTCATCCTTCCCAGCGTCACCTTTGCTTCCCTTGTTTTCATGTCCGTCCCTCAACAAGGGTTACTGGGATAAGACCATGCAGGATCATTCTTGTTCCCTCATACACCACCTATCATGAAGCAGGAAAAGCACTGGTATTACCAGCTCTCTTCAACCATCTTCTGGACGTCATCCCACAAATTCAGGAAGAAGCTACCGCACCAACCTCGCCACCGTCGCATCCTTCTAGCAGAGATCCCTCGTCCCCGAGTTGCAGTTCAGCACCACGTTTTTATATCTCATTGCTGGCTAGGGATCCGGAGACTCTGCCAATACTTGTATTTCATATCCACTTACTGAACCCAGTTCACCACTTGCATCTTTCTCACTGTTTACTCTTGGTCCTCCATGATTCATTTCTCTGAAACCCGCTCTTTGCTTTCTCTTGTCGATCCCCCAAGCAAATAGGGAACCACCAAGGACTATAATAGTTCAACTGAGGTGGATTTTCTGGGTTCCTGGAATCATTAATCTCTCGGACGACACAGATGGAACCTACATCACTGGTGACAGAATTATGTATATACTCGTCTCTCACCTGCTAACCTGCCTCCTATCCACTGGTGTGGACATTCACAGTAGGTACCAGCGAGACATCAGCCCCACACACACACACACACACACACACACACACACACACACACACAACACATATATAACCCGTAAAGATAACATGTTCAGATTCAACTTCAGAGAAAAGAAAAAGAGAAAAAAAAACCCCAGAATATAGGATTCACTCCCTTATCACAGAGTCCAGCAGTGGAAGAAAAGGACTTTTCTGGTCCGTAGCCACAATGATAACCTTCAGCCCACCGTACCATATGTCTTGTTCCCGGCATCACAGTTACACGAGGTTTCCCGAACCGTGTTGGCTCAGGGATCAGTCCCTAACCCATGAAAATCATTCCCCCTTCACGGAGACAATGCCAGGGATCCTCCCGTCCCCACCCCAACCATGCTACCCCTCCTCTCTTATGTCCACCTGTACAGCCTCTCCCTGCTGGGTTTTGTCTGCTCTTCGGCCCAGATCCCAACAAAGCGCCTGGACCAGACGGCATTCCTTCTGTTGCTGTAAAGAGATGTTGGGTCTAAACCTCCTCTCATCTGCTGCACTCTCCCGGAGATTTTCTTTTTCCCCCGTTTATTGAGTTCCTACAACTGGTGAACCTTCCCCCGACACACGACCGACCTGAAGCTTCAAATAGGGCCTCACTCAACTCACCGTGTCAGGGAACGTACTCATCATCTCACTCATTTTCTAGAGTAATATGAAGAACGTCATGAAGGAGTTAATTGACTATCATTCTGAGGCATCATAACTGCAGATCATCATTACCCCTCACTTACAACACTCATCCCCTCACTCTCACTTACAACACTCATCCCCTCACTCTCACTTACAACACTCATCCCCTCACTCTCACTTACAACACTCATCCCCTCACTCTCACTTACAACACTCATCCCCTCACTCTCACTTACAACACTCATCCCCTCACTCTCACTTACAACACTCATCCCCTCACTCTCACTTACAACACTCATCCCCTCACTCTCACTTACAACACTCATCCCCTCACTCTCACTTACAACACTCATCCCCTCACTCTCACTTACAACACTCATCCCCTCACTCTCACTTACAACACTCATCCCCTCACTCTCACTTACAACACTCATCCCCTCACTCTCACTTACAACACTCATCCCCTCACTCTCACTTGCAACACTCATCCCCTCACTCTTACAACACCACTACCCTCCTCGACGCCTTGGATGACCCCCCTTTGCTTCTCGTCGTACGTATGTTGAAGAGTCTCAACAACAAAGTTCTTGGATTAGGTTCTTATCGACAGTTTTCCTCCTCGTGTGATTCTCCCACTCCTCAAATCACTCAGATCTCCTCTCCAACCACTTCATCTGTCCCATTCCTTCCTTTCTCATTAGCGTGGGAACACCACAGGGCCGTGGTACTCCCTCTTTCCCCTTCCATTCAGGTCTTACCTGGTAATAGCTACTCATATGACGTCATACGTTATCCTAGCAGATATCTAGTCGTCTAAGTCATCTGGCCAACTGTCTGCCTCCTGCTGCACACGTCCAGGTTGGCAGTGCCTCACTGACGACCTGATTTCACAGTTGACACACAACGGAAAGAAATCACGAGTTGTGATGCCATGTAGCGCCTCAGTCACTGAGGCAATAACCATGAGTTGTGATATATTTGCACGTCAGCCTCTCTCTGTATGTGTGTCTCCCCTCCATCGCTATGTCTTACTTTTCCAAGATGTCATCAATATCCTCCGCTGAAAATACCAACATTAGCCTTAGCATTTTCTTTATCTTTATTTTTTCTTCTCTTTCTCTCTCCTCTTTCGCATTATATTTTTCTTTCCTTCTTCTATCCTTTCATCCACTGGCAAAGACCACGTCTGTCCCAACAGCCTACATCAGGAAGGCACCTGTGTCCCAGTCTTCCACTGCTTTCGTGACGTAATTCATTGTAAAAAAAAAAAAAAACTACTTACTGACCTCCAGCCAGTCTTCCATTCCCTTCTGATCCGTTGCTGCACAGTCTCCTCCTCTGTCGCCCCTGTTGTGCCGTTACTTTGAGTGGTAATCTTCCTCTACAACCTCAGTGTTTGCATGTGTTATGTGTCGTGCCAAAACGCTCTTGATCACCGCTCTACCACGTCTCTCCGGCGAGGGGTCAAGCGGTGTGACGGGAGACCTTATAAACCGTTGGTGGGTTGGCCTGAGTGGGGAAACTTCTGCTCGCTTCGTGGGCTCCAGTGGTTAGCGTCCCGGACCGCCACGCGAAAGGGCTGGGTTCGAATCCTCGATGCCCGTCGGTGGATCGTTATCATCATCTGTTCCATGTTTCCAGCGCCTGTTAAAGACTATATATATATATATATATATATATATATATATATATATATATATATATATATATATATATATATATATATATATATAGAGAGAGAGAGAGAGAGAGAGAGAGAGAGAGATAGCTTGAAAGAGGAACCATATTCCAAAGTGATGAGTAAACAGTCTGTTCCCACAGGGTTGGACACATTTCAATACTTTATTAACTGTATTCCTATCATGTTTTGCCTACATTCCCCCCAAAAACCCCCCACTCGGGCCTGGCATTTGCATTCTACACAAACTTTAATTGGGATTTACATATTTATTGAACCAGAGGAGGGTAGGGGGCACACGCCAGCCTGCTCTCTCCCCACTCACACACACACACACACACACACACACACACACATATATATGAAAAAAAAAGAAATATGTAAATAATAACATGAATAAGCTATGAAGATGATCACATCGTTATGCATGTATATATATATGAATATATAGTTTCATGGCGACCTGCCGACGGTGGCCGCTGGGAGAGAGGTTCGTCTTTTACGGGATTAAACAAGGAATTTATTTATTAGATTTATCGTATCCTTCCCTATGATGTGTGTGTGTGTGTGTGTGTGTGTGTGTGTGTGGCAAGGGGAGAGAGTTTTACACTCGTGTTGCCCCATCTCTTCACCTTGTAGATATACATCATATCTTTTACACACACACACACACACACACACACACACACACACACACACACACACACACACACACACACCAGCCTAAGCCAGCTACCCACTTATCGACCAGCCCTCGAGGGTGAGGATGAACGCTTGGGTTGGTAGTAGGTCGACTGCCACGCCCAGGATTTGGACCCATGCGGACCCAACCCCCCCAGGCGGGCCCGTGTTGACTCATGGTCAGTGTATGTGTGTGTGTGTGTGTGTGTGTGTGTGTGTGTGTGTGTGTGTGTGTGTGTAAAGATCTACTTATCTCTAATTGCCTATCTTAAGATAGAGAATTTAGATAACCACCTAACAATATCGAAACCACTTTAGGGTAATCAGATAGCGTGATCATCACCATGTGACGTAGTGCGTGTGTGTGTGTGTGTGTGTGTGTGTGTGGGGTGACAGGTACGGAGCTACCCGTAGTTTTGCGCTGGGTTGACCTGCCCCACAACCTCACCTGTACGGGAGGCGCAGCTGATGGGCGCGGGAGGAGGAGGGGGTCTCTCCCTCGCATTTCGGAGGGAGGGAGGATAGGGAGGGCTGCGTTGATAGGCCTACTATCTGTTTGTACACGGAGGGAGCGAGGGAGGGAGGGAGGGAAGGAAGGAGGGAGGGAGGGGATGAGTCTTTACCCTCCCTCCTCCCCTGGATCGATTCCCTCCCTATCTCTTATCTAGTGTTGATCTTATTTTTCATAAACTTTTTCCCTCCCTTCTGTGTCAACACGTCTCTGCACCTCTTTGTTCTACATACCCGGCTCTCTGCTTCTGGAGAGTTACTTACACGTCTCTATCCCTTCTAAAATGTCCTTATGTCTCTGAGCATGCCCTTGTCTCCTCTAGTATGTCCTCATGTCTTCTAGCATGTCATCATGTCTTCTAGTATGTCCTTATGTCTTCTAGCATGTCCTCATGTCTTCTAGCATGTCATCATGTCTTCTAGTATGTCCTTATGTCTTCTAGCATGTCCTCATGTCTTCTAGCATGTCATCATGTCTTCTAGTATGTCCTTATGTCTTCTAGCATGTCCTCATGTCTTCTAGCATGTCATCATGTCTTCTAGTATGTCCTTATGTCTTCTAGCATGTCCTTATGTCTTCTAGCATGTCATCATGTCTTCTAGTATGTCCTTATGTCTTCTAGCATGTCCTCATGTCTTCTAGCATGTCATCATGTCTTCTAGTATGTCCTTATGTCTTCTAGCATGTCCTCATGTCTTCTAGCATGTCATCATGTCTTCTAGTATGTCCTTATGTCTTCTAGCATGTCCTCATGTCTTCTAGCATGTCCTCATGTCTTCTAGTATGTCATCATGTCTTCCAGCATGTCCTCGTGTATTCTAGTATGTCCCTATGTCTTGTAATATGTCCTCATGTCTTCTAGTATGTCCTCATGTCTTCTAGCATGTCCTCATGTCTTCTGGCATGTCCTCATGTCTTCTAGCATGTCCTCATGTCTTCTAGTATGTCCTCATGTCTTCTGGCATGTCCTCATGTCTTCTAGCATGTCCTCATGTCTTCTAGCATGTCATCATGTCTTCTAGCATGTCCTCATGTCTTCTAGCATGTCCTCGTGTCTTCTAGTATGTCCCTATGTCTTGTAATATGTCCTTACAGAGTTCTGGTATATCAGGGCTGCACGCACACAGGTGTTCTCAAGTATGGACACCAGCTGCACCAGCAGTGGCTGCTTCATCTCAGATTGAAGACTTGCCTCACTCAAAAAGCCCTCGCCCCAAATTTCTCTCTATCCGTCCGTCTACTGACGGTAAGTGTATGGTAGCTCTTTGACTCTCTCTCTCTCTCTCTCTCTCTCTCTCTCTCTCTCTCTCTCTCTCTCTCTCTCTCTCTCTCTCTCTCTCTCTCTGTCTCTCTCTCCCTCCCTCTCTCTCTCTCCCCTGTTTCATAACATCTCATAAATCAGCAGCATCATTAATGCCTCGGCCCCCCTACCACTTTTATGTTGACGGACTCCCTTCCCAGTCTCTCTCTCTCTCTCTCTCTCTCTCTCTCTCTCTCTCTCTCTCTCTCTCTCTCTCTCTCTCTCTCTCTCTCTCTCTCTCTGATGTTTATCGTAACATTAACTATGAGATCAGCCACTCTTGTGGCCCCCTTTCCTCCGTTGTTGTTGTCGTTTGTTGTGATGGGCTGTTGTTCTGGTCGTCCGATGTAGTCGTCGTCCGTTGCGTTCGTCCAGTGTCGTATTCTGTTCTGATCGCCCGTTGTCGTGGCGGTCTGTTGTTGTGGACGTCCGTTGTTGTGGACGTCCGTTGTTTTGGACGTCCGTTGTTGTGGACGTCCGTTGTCATGGCGGTCCGTTGTTGTGGGCGTCCGTTGTTGTGGACGTCCGTTGTTGTGGTCGTCCGTTGTTGTGGGTGTCCGTTGTTGTGGACGTCTGTTGTTGTGGACGTCTGTTGTTGTGGTCGTCCGTTGTTGTGGGCGTCCGTTGTTGTGGGCGTCCGTTGTTGTGGGTGTCCGTTGTTGTGGACGTCTGTTGTTGTGGACGTCTGTTGTTGTGGGCGTCCGTTGTTATGGGCGTCCGTTGTTGTGGGCGTCTGTTGCTGTTGAAGTGTGATCTTAAAAAAACCATTCGATATCTCCCTCTTTTCCATCAATCCTTGCGTTAGTTCTCTCTCTCTCTCTCTCTCTCTCTCTCTCTCTCTCTCTCTCTCTCTCTCTCTCTCTCTCTCTCTCTCTCTCTCTCTCTCGTATCCACTGGGGGGGAGGGGGCGGCCCCCCCCACCAAGCTATGACTAATACCTCACTCTCCTACCCCTCATAGTCCTCCTCAAAAGCGAGGGGCGGAAAATGATAATATATCATCTTGAGCAAACATCTGATGTGGCTCTCTCTCTCTCTCTCTCTCTCTCTCTCTCTCTCTCTCTCTCTCTCTCTCTCTCTCTCTCTCTCTCTCCATTTATCTGTGTCTATCTATCTGTGCCGTCGGGTTTAGGACAGACCACCAGGGTTGGACCCTGGTGGTCTGTGTATGTATGTAACTCTGTATACAATGGATTTCTTACAGTCCCCTGACATACGCCATCTAGAGGCAGAGGAGAGGCGTAAGTTCGCGTATACGTCCCCCTTACCCGCTCATCAAAGTCAACAAAGGACAACAAGATACGCATCGTATGCGTATATATATATATATGTGGAAGGAGGGGTGTAGGGGGTGCGGGTGGGGTTGAATATAAAAGGAGGCCTCCTCCCCCCATTTTCCCCATCCCTCCCCTCACCCCCTATTGGCTGAGTCACAGTCATGTATGGGTGACCCAGTCTTGAAGGGGGATTAGGAGAGGGGAGAAATGGGGTTGGGGGAAAGGTGGAGGAAAGAGGTAGGGGAGGTTTATACAAGGGGAGAAAGAGGAATGGAGAGGAAATGGGGAGAGAGAGAGAGAGAGGGGGGTCGCAGCGGAGGCCTAGAGGGTCCTGTGAACCTGTTGAGAGAGAGAGAGAGAGAGAGAGAGAGAGAGAGAGAGAGAGAGAGAGAGAGAGAGAGAGAGAGAGAGAGAGCGTTATAACCCCTGCAGAAGCATTTTACACATCCAGCCGGGCCATTTATCATTGCTGATTCATTTGTCGTTAATGTTCAAAGCTCAAGAGTAATGTTAGCTGCCTAATGAGGCCCGACCACGCTATATACATGCTTTCTCTCTCTCTCTCTCTCTCTCTCTCTCTCTCTCTCTCTCTCTCTCTCTCTCTCTCTCTCTCTCTCTCTCTGTCTCTCTCTCTCTCTCTCTCTCTCTAAGCCCATGCCTTCGAAACTCCCTTTCTCCCCTCCTCCCTCTCCCTATGCTTTCTTACCGCACTCACTGTCACTCTAGATACTCAATATACATAACTTCTGCCGCTTTTTACATTCTCACCCCATATACCATCCCTCTCTTTCACCCTGTAAGCTTTCACACTACACGCTGACGTTCTGCACCCTATCACCCTGACTGTACATCATTCTATACTCACCCTAACACACCCTCACAACCTCGTCCTCACCCTACGTAACCCATAGCGTTCACTCTGTATGCCATACAATCACCTTCACCTTAGATTCTTACTCCCTAAACGCGCCAGACCCATATCCAGTCTTCCTTCACCCTGTCTGCCCTCATCCTGCTCACTCATCGCCCTTAAACCTGATATTCTGGCCTCCATCTGTTTGAACTAAGATACCTAAATCCTATCAAATAGGGTGAGGGAATTATTACCAAATCCATCCTCAGTAGCGAGGATTTCTCTGTCAGAGATCTTACAACTTTTCATCAACAGGATGAAAGTAATACATCGAAATCTGGACGACTCGTTTAAAGACTTACTCACCAACGAAGGACATTTTCAGATGTCCATTTTGATATAACATTGCGTGTAGACAGGTTCTGTACAGATGTCTCTGTGTATCATGGTAAGTGATGTGAGACGTGCCATGTGTCTAGAAAAGACAGTGGAAAAGCTGGTGATATAGATTGGGCGGTGAGGGATAGTGAAATGTGGAGGTGGAACTGCTGTGGTGGAGTGGGCCTGAAAAGTGTGTATGGATGTGTGGAAAAAGTGGTCATGTGCTTGATGACTGGACGAAGGCTGTATGTAACTCTTCCATTGCACAAGAGGTTGTAAGAACTATAGAGTTTGGGTGTATGTGGTTGGTAAGGTGTTTGATCGTGTTAAGGTGTGTGGATCACATATATCCATACTCAGGCAAGCACTGGAAAGTCACAGAGAACAGAACATGTGTATGGAGGTAACCTTATAGATTTAGAAAAGACGAAGTGAATAGGAAAGCTGTCTGTAGCAGGTTCTAACTCTATATGGTGTGCTCGGAAGACGTGGCAATACTGCTAAGAGCTTCTGTAGTTGAAGTAGAACCTGTGTGAGAGTAAGTGGTGGTGTGAATGACTGGTTTGAATGTGGGAGGGCGTTGAAGTTGTGTGATATCCCAGTGGTTATTAATGTATTATAAATGGGTTATTACGTGAGATAAGAACGAGGTTCTAGGGTGATAGTGGTGTACTGGTAGATCATGGTGAGAGAGAGAACGGATTTTGCCCCTGTTGTTGTATGCAGATGATACTGTGTTGTTGGCTGGATATGTGAGGAGGAGGAGGAGGAGGAGAAGGACGTAATACTGGGAGGATTCGATGGTGTCTGTAGGGAAAAGGATGATCAAATCTAATGCGAGGGAGAATAGAACTCTGTTATCTATAAGAACTTGGATGCTACAGTGTATCATGAGTCTGGATGGTTGAGGAACTCGGGCCTGTGGAGGGTCAGGTGTTCGGGGGTTGTGGGAGAGGTTGGAGTAGAGAGGAGAGTCCTATACCTACCTACCTGGTCCACTCTCCCGTGGCACTGGATATAGAAATGATGGTAATAGTAGATGGTTGATAGATAAGATAGTTAAATAGATAGGCATAGAGGTAGACCCCTAGAAGTGGGACTCTCTCTCTCTCTCTCTCTCTCTCTCTCTCTCTCTCTCTCTCTCTCTCTCTCTCTCTCTCTCTCTCTCTCTCTCCCTTTAGTAGGTCACACTGGAAGGCCATCTAGACTACACAGTTCATACCAAAAACGAAGAGACGAGTACGACGACAAAACACAATGTGGAACAAGAAGTTAACAAGAGGGGGGAAACCTACAACAGGGTGGTGGTGGTGGTGGTGGTGTGGGGGAGAGAACGGGGAGTAAGGGATGAATGAGGAGTGAGGAGGATGTAGGAGGGAGGAGGAGGAGGGAGGAGAAGGGAGGAAGGGCTGTAGGAGGCATCGATAAGACAGATCCCAGCGGCGGACTTACCCGGCGTGAACTTGTTGTCAAAGCCGAGTTGGCGGGGCCCGAGTTTAGGTGCTGGGGGAGTGGGAGGGCGGGAGGCCACCAGGCCGGACTCTCCTGGGACAGTCGGGGTTCATAAGATAGACAGGCAAGGGAGGCTGACAGTCTGTCTGTCTGTCTGTCTTGGGCGGCGGGAGCTCAGATAGACTGGTCTCTTATAGCTAAGACAGTCTGGACGACGGTAGGTTAGACAGTCTGGTCGACGGTTGAAGAGACAGCCTGGTCGATGTTAGAAGAGACAGTCTGGTCGACGGTAGAAGAGACAGTCTGGTCGACGGTAGAACAGACAGTCTGGTACAGACAGTAGCTGAAACAGTCTGGTCGACGGTATCTGAGAGGGATCTGGTCGATGCTTGAGAACACTAGAACAGTCTGGTAGATCACTATATAACCTTCACACATTATAATTACTACACCAGAGGGAAGCACGAATCTCCCTACAGAAGATGATCACGACAAGACATGGACACGATAGCGACAGCACAACCTTCTCTGTGTGAATTGACGACACACACCTCCTGCGTGTATGACAGCCTCCCTCCACCACACCTGCTGTATCCACGTCGCGGGCGATCGCTCTCAGTCACACAGTCATCAGTCATTATCGTCATAGTACTCAAGGTGATGGACAGTCAGTAGTCTTACGAAAGATTATCAGATATTCATTTTCGTATCAGTTGATTTACCTGTGTACTCGTATGGCGTCGCACTGGGGTATATGATCTTAGCAGTCATGCGTAAGAGGTCGGAAGGCTCAGTAGATATGTAAGGAGGAACTCCGTCTTTACAAGTATGTTGTTTTATGGCTCTTTATTGATCGTGTCTTGACCCCCCAGCTTCTCGATATCCAATAATACATTTTGTGTTCCTGGAACGTCACCAGTTTTTCCAGCCCAATAGCCGGCGAAGTTGAAGCGCGCTTTCCAGCCAAATGTATATTGGCCCTCAACACTTTCCAGGCAAAGCCAAATATCTGGAATTTAAGAACTCGCCAGCCAAGTATCGAGAGCTTCCACACTTTCCAGCTGGATATATGGGTTTACTGCTCTCTTCCAGACCCACCCGCGGACACCGCCACTTCCAACGTATTCCAGACATGGCCTCCACTCTGAAGCTAACACGTAGCAATGTCTTTCAAGTACCTTTCCAGACACTCGTAAAATTTCAGAGGATATCAGTATTGGAATTCATCTCTCAGATCTTCCGGTCGAGCTGGATGGGGTTGAGTGGCCTGGCGATCAATCTCCATCTACTTGGCACTTCCCTCTTACCGCCTCCTTCTTCCTTGTCTTCATAAACACTCGATGGGTCGCCAGGAGTGGTGGGGGAGGGGGGGGGGAGGGGGCCGCGTTACGCCGTTAAGGAGAGAACGAGGGAGATCTCGTGTGTGTGTGTGTGTGTGTGTGTGTGTGTGTGTGTGTGTGTGTGTGTGTGTGTGGAGGTGGAGGGGAGCTGCCTGCCGGGCTGAGGGGGGATGGGGGTGAGGATGAGTCAGCAGAGGAGGGAAGGTGTAAAGGAGGGGCGGGCGAGGCCCCACTGTATGAAGCGGGAGGGAGGGGGGGGGGATAGGAAGGGGTAGTAGTAGTAGTAGTAGTAGGAGGAGGAGGAGGAGGAGGAGGCGCGCAGGTGAACACTGGTCTCCGTCAGGCAGGAACCTCAATGAAGAGGGACCCTGGGACTCTGCCCTCCTGGCTGGCAGATGGAGCGAGTAGGTAGAGCGTGCTGAGGGCGAGTGAGGTAGAGGGCCTGAGCAGTCGTCAGGTGTGACGGGAGGGTAGAATTAGGTAGAGGAGCCGAAGGTGTGAGGCTAGGACCAGGGGTAATACAGGGGGGTAATGGAACGAGGGAGAGGAGGAATGGGGGAACTAGGGTGGGGTCTCGAAGCAGATGTTTCGTCCTGATTAGATGGACGAGTGAAGGGTGAGGGAGATGGGGGACGTCACAGGGTAAAGGGAGACAACCTCCTCCCCTTAAAGTAGTTTGCTGCGACAAAGGGGCCTCCCTTGGGGGTGTGCTGCCTGACACCAGTACGACGCTGGCGGGTGTGAAAATGTCTTCAGGGCTTCATACTGTAAGGTAGGTTGTGGGAGGCACAGGTGCGCGTGGAGGCAGCCCGACACACCGGAGGAGGAACCTCCCTCAGGAGGCAAGCATCGTATTCGAGGACCTCACACCGTCTTCCACTGGTTTTGATCTTGGCTCTACGAAAAACGTCGAGTTTGCCGTATACACTCTGGTCCATGGTGTGGCCAGCGGTGCTCAAAGAGGATACACAGAGCGCGCAATAAGCTCAGGATCTCTTAAGTGTAAGGACAATATCCTTAGCGAACGACTGAGAGCTGCCTCACCTCGTGCGACACCCTTATCCTACGGGTCGCGAACATTATCTTACCCCATCGAGACCTGCCCTACACAACCATCTTCCTCTGAAATACATTTTTCAACTTAGAAAGAGGGAAAACAGCAATCAGATCCTCTCGTCCATACAGCTCAGTCATTTTCATCACGTCTTCTGGCGTAATATTTCACCTTGACCCGTAATCTTTCCATCCCTCTAGAATCCGTCCAAGGATTTCCTCAATCTCCTTTGATGTTATCTTCTTTTTTTTTCTTCTCATATCTTATTGTCACCGTCTTGCCCCGCCGCCACCCCTGGGGAGGCAGGCGCGCGCGTGTGTGTGTGTGTGTGTGGAGACCTCCACAAGTAATCTTTGAAATGCGTTCCACACCTACTCGTTCCTCGGGGGAGATCAAGTTTGTCGTCCCATTAGCAATACTCAGCCCCAGTTCTACCCCTTGGTGCTCGGGTATATGGTGCGCTACGTGGCCTTCGGTAAGACCAGCGCCTTTTTAAAGGCCGGGCGTTCGAAGGCTCATCATAGCGGAATGATGACCTTTTTTAAGGATGACCTTTTCCCCTCATCGTGTCGGTTGATTAGAGAAAAATAAAGGAAGGAGGTTTTGTCCGGGTTTATCCAATGGAGCAAATTACCCCCTCTGATGAACGCAGCTTGGGAACCTCCCACTCTCACTCAATTGGAGATTCACGTGCACGGAGGGAGGGGCACGTCGGGGTGGCTGGGGTTATACAAGGTCACCCGCCCCGCCCCGCCCCGCCCCGCACTACGCCAGTGTAAAAGAGGTAATCACATTTCTTCCGTCTGGTGTCGAGGCCTTCCAGCCAGCCGTGGGCCAACACCTGGTCCGCACCTCACGTGGACAGATAGATAAACAAGGCTCCTTCTTGCCTTCCGTCATCTGAGGACGGTCTGGTCGATGTTCAAAGACAGTTGAGACTGTCTGGTCGATGTTTAAGACAGTAATGACAACCTGGTTGATGTTGGAGGTAGTGATGAGAGCCTGGTCGATGCTGGAAGTGATAATGACACTCTGGTCGATGTTAGAGACATTCAGGTCAAAGTTAAAGACAGTGAAGGCACAGGAATGACAGTCTGGTCGATGTTCAAGACAGTGATGACAGCCTGGTCGATGTTCAAGACAGTGAGGACAGCCTGGTCGATGTTCAAGACGGTGAGGACAGTCTGGTCGATGTTAAAGACGATGAGGACAGTCTGGTCGATATTAAAAACAGTTTTGACAGTTTGGTCGATTACAGAGGCAGAAAGAAGAGTCTGGTTGATGTTGGGAGACAGTACCAGTTAGGAGAGTTCAATTGATATTAGAGACAGTTGTGACTTTATGGTCGATGTTAGGGACAGTACAGGCGGAGATCAGAGAGAGAGAGAGAGAGAGAGAGAGAGAGAGAGAGAGAGAGAGAGAGAGAGAGAGAGAGAGAGAGAGAGTATAGGGGAAAGAATGGACCGTAATTCATCGTCTTGAACTTTTACTGCCGTAGAACCGACCGTTCGAATCTCATTTGCAATCAGAGGTTCACTCCTCGCCAGGGAGGAGGGACATACCATCTCATCGTACCTCAGGCATAGTGAGGGGATGGAGGAGGGGGATAACAACGCCATCTGTGAGTGGGGAGCGGCAAGCCTGAGGACGTGGCGGCAGGGTATTGACAGACGCCCGGGAGTGATGGCTCTGCATAGTAATAACAACGCCATCTATGAGTGGGGAGCGGCAGTTGCCAGCTCAGCCCTGGGGATGTGATGCTCGGGGTGTGCACAAGCAAGCGGGAGCGATGGGTCTGGGTAGTGGTGTTAACAACGCCATCTGTGAGCGGGGAGAGGCAGTAGGTAAGGGTATTGACGTGAGAGCACGGAAGGGATGGGGTTTTGGGCAGTGATGGCAACGCCATCTGTGACTAGGGGAGAGGCTGTAGCTCAGTCCCGAGGATGTGAGGCTGGGATAGCGACACGCATGCACTCGGGGAGTGACTGGTCTTGGTAGTAATGAAACTAGCCATCGACGTGAGACGGGAGGAGCAGTAAGGTGAGGAGTGTAATACTAGGGTGTCGACAGGCGTTGGGAAGTAATGATTTTAACACCCTCAGAAGCTGCAGCGGGGCGAAGACTGTGTGATGCTGGGGCATTGAGGAGGAGGAGGTGGCGGTGGAACATCTTAGCAACGCCATCTATGAGTGGGAAGCGGCGGTAGGTGGAGGAATGTGATGCTAGGAGGTATTGACAAGTACTGAAAAATGATGCGTCTGGGGGCGCGGGTGGTATAGTAATAACAACGCCATCTACGAGTGGGAAGCAGCAGCCAGCGAGGGAGGGAGATGGAGGAGGATGTGATGGTGAGGTATTGACAGGTGGTGGAGAGTGATCAGTCTGGGTCGTGATGGTGTTCGCCTAGACGATTTATGAACTGAGGGATTGAGGGGGACGAGAAAACTGCCTGGGAGATTTATTGGTTAAGAAGTTAATGGCCCGCTACCTATCGCTTCTCATATATATATATATACTTGCTGGCCGTTTCCTGCGTTAGCGCCAGAAACAGACGAATAATGGCCGCATTCGCTCACATCCATTCTCTAGCTGCCATGCACAATGCACCGAAACCATTGCTTCTCTATTCACAACCAGGTCCCACAGACCTTTCCATGGTTTACCTCTGGCTGCTTCACTTGCCTTGGTTTAGTACACTGACAGCACGTCGCCCCCCTGTATACCACACCGCTCCAATTCATTCTGTCCCGTGCACGCCTTTCACCCTCATGCATGTTCAGGCACAGAACATTCAAAATGTTTTTTCACTCCGTCCTTCCGTCTGCAATTTGGTCTGCCCCCTTTCCCTTGTCCCCTCCTCTTCTGACACCGTAACTTGCTCCTCTAACACCTCAGCTTTCTCCTCTGACACCCTAGCTCTCTTATGTACCATCCCAGCTTTCTCTACTAGCACTTCAGCTTTCTCTCCCAGCGCCCTAAGAAGAGCCTTGTGAACAGTTTGACTCGGCCCCAGCAGAGTGCTGCTGCTGTGTGCTTCACACCGTCCTGGAGGACCAAGACTTTGCTGTCAGTAAACTTTTGGAGAACACGTGAGGCCGAGCGCTGAGGAGGCGTTTGTACTTCTTCCTTCCCACAATCCCGTCCCTCTCTGTCCCATATCCTCGTTCCTTTCTCTCCTACATCCTCGTCTCTTTCTGTCCCACACCCTCGTCCTTCTCTATCCAACACCCCCGTCCGGCTCTGTCCCACATCACCATCACGCCCCTCTCTCTCTCCCACACACCCCCGTCCGTCTCTGTCCCACACCACCATCGCCCCTCTCTATCTCTCTCCCCCACACTCCCCCGTTCCAGCACTCCATCAAGACACAATAGCCAACATTACTCGACGCCATCTCTCGTACTTCTGCATTTTTACCCTCGATGCTTTCCTTGGAACTCCATCCATATATCTTCCTTTTAAAGGTGCGCCTCTCCCTCCCCTACCCTCTCCCTCCCCCTCCCTGTAGTTCCTCCAAACCCTCGATCCCCCCCCCCCCCAATCCATCGTGAATAACCCCCCCCTCCTCACCTTCCCCCTTCGGATGTTAATTTATTCATCCTCAGAGTGCGCTTATTCACTGCAGCCAGTGAGGTACCTTGGGCGTATACCGTGAGACGCACGTCGTCACATAAAATAGAGCTGAGAGGGAAGACTCCATAGAGGTGATTTCTGAAGTGGAGATCAACTTTGCTTGTGAAGTAGAATCACTAACTTGTCCTCCCTAACCTAACCTAACCTAACCTAACCTAACCTAGCCTAGCCTAGCCTAGCCTAGCCTAACCTAACCTAACCTAACCTAGCCTAGCCTAGCCTAGCCTAGCCTAGCCTAACCTAACCTAACCTAACCTAACCTAACCTAACCTAACCTAACCTAAACTAAGCTTTCCTACAGAAGCACAACCGAATGATGAAAAAAAGAGATTGAAACGGAACTGAGGAATTCAGTGGTATTGGACCTACGAACAACAAAAGGTAAGAGACGTTTTACTATGCAAATGACGCGTGTGAAGCAAGGACCGACCCTGGCAGAACACGACGGCGATCAACGACGAAGATCGCGTGGATATAAACCAGACAATAAAGACTATACGAGGCAAGACTCAGAGTGAGGTATATACAGCGGGAGGGAAGGAGGGAGGGAGGGAGCAGGAAGGTATATACAGCGGGAGGGAAGGAGGGAGGGAGGGAGCAGGAAGGTATATACAGCGGGAGAGAGGGAGGGGACAGTAAGGTATATACAGCTTGAGGGAGGGAGTGAGTGAGGGAGGGAGTGAGTGAGGGAGGGAGTGGGCAGGTAGCCATCATCATACCATGTATATCTGGCCAACAATAAAGCAATTGCGCCCAAAGGGAGGCGGACCATTACCTGCCAAGACGTGCCGGCTGGTTCCAGACTCGGGCCCTGGCTGGACCACCTCCATAACCCACCATCATATATATATATATATATATATATATATATATATATATATATATATATATATATATATATATATATATATGTATATGGAGGCTAGACCGCCTGTAGTGGGTATGGTTAGGGAGTGGGGGGCGTGAGGATAAAGCAGGGCGAGGAGACGATCGCTCAAAAAGTCTTCCATATTCAAGTGACCACAAGAGCTTTTACCTGGCACATGGGGGGAGGGGCTCTCTCTCTCTCTCTCTCTCTCTCTCTCTCTCTCTCTCTCTCTCTCTCTCTCTCTCTCTCTCTCTCTCTCTCTCTCTCTCTCTCTCTCTCTCTCTCTCTCTCTCTCTCTCTCTCTCTCTCTCTCTCTCTCTCTCTCTCTCTCTCTCTCTCTCTCTCTCTCTCTCAACCACTACCACTTTATATACTCACCTCCCCCAATTCCTCCCTACCCCCTCCCCCGACCTTCCCCCGTGCACACACACACACACACACACACACACACACACACACACACACAGTAGTGTCAACGCTTTTAATCCAGGGTTAAGCCAGGTTAGTGTTGAAGATTCCGCTGATGAACCTCTCTCCCTCCCTCCCCCACGTAAGGCTCCACCAGCGGTGGTGGTGTTGGTGGTGAGCAGCGTGTACCACAGTTTGAGGAGGGAGGGAGGGAAGTGTGTGTGTGTGTGTGTGTGTGTAGGTGGGTTGGGGTGTTGTGTGAACTCCGTGTGTGGAACGCGTGGAGAGGGGGACGTCAACGTGGTGCGTCGCGTGGACGGGTGCTGGTTGGACAGAGGCGTTGACCACACACAC
>NC_092225.1:22153942-22171442 GCF_036320965.1 Panulirus ornatus | reverse complement strand
CATTTGTAATCTCCAACATGTTCTTGATTACCTTATTACCTTCCCCTGTGTTTATGAAACAATGAATCTGCTTTTAATTGGTTGACAAAACTCAAGTTATGATTAAGTTTAACCCGTTCCAGTGTACAGTGAAATCCATTTTATGATTTTTCCTGTGTATCGATAATTACTTTATCATGTTGAATTATTTCATGATATTCCAGGGTGAATGTAATTATCTCGTAATGCACCAGTGTGTCATTAATTAGTTCATGATGCTATTGTTGTTTAATAGTCATTATAGTTTGTAATGCCCCCATTTATCTGGTTTTATAATGCTTAAGTGTATGGTTATCTTACAATGCTCCAGTATAGAGCCAATCCGTTTATAATGCTCAGGTGTATTGCATGTTGGTTTACAATGCTCCAGTATAGAGCCAATCCGTTTATAATGCTCAGGTGTATTGCATGTTGGTTTACAATGCTCCAGTATAGAGCCAATCCGTTTATAATGCTCAGGTGTATTGCGTGTTGGTTTACAATGCTCCAGTATAGAGCCAATCCGTTTATAATGCTCAGGTGTATTGCATGTTGGTTTACAATGCTCCAGTATAGAGCCAATCCGTTTATAATGCTCAGGTGTATTGCATGTTGGTTTACAATGCTCCAGTGTATTGCTATTTGGTTAACAATCCTTTAATGTCTTGTTAATTAGTCTATAATGCTCCAGTGGATTGTTAATTAATTTATCGAACTTACCACTGAATAGTTTATAATACTCCGGGTCTCCTCTGATTAGTTTATAGTGCTTCAATAACTCTTCACATAATTGGTCATTACAGTCTTTTGCTCTACTGATCAGCCAATCATGGCTCAACTCTTCGCATACTGGCTTGTCATTGTCAAGTGCTTTCATAATTAGTTTTTTTTTTTTTTTTGAAACGCGCCAGTGATTTGACAGTTAGTTCAAGGTGTTCTAACAGCTTAATGATCAATATTGGATGGTTCATATCTTTGATGTGATTAGCTTCATGACCCAGTGATTCGTTCATCAGTTTCACAGGTGTACAGGCGCTTGACGTGGGGGTGGTGGTGGTGGTGGGGGGGAGGGGAAGGGAGGAGGTTGTGTCGTTGTATACAGGCACTTGATGAGGGAGGGAGGGAGGGAGGGAGGGGGGTCTTGTACTGGTGTACAGGCATTTCTTGACGAGGGGTCTTGAAGTGGTATATAGGCACTTCTTGACGGGGGGTCGTTTTGAAGTGGTATACAGGCACTTCTTGACGGGGGGTCGTTTTGAAGTGGTATACAGGCACTTCTTGACGGGGGGTCTTGAAGTGGTATATAGGCACTTCTTGACGGGGGGGGGGTCGGGTCTTGAAGTAGTATACAGGCACTTCTTGACGGGGGGTCGTTTTGAAGTGGTATACAGGCACTTCTTGACGGGGGGTCGTTTTGAAGTGGTATACAGGCACTTCTTGACGGGGGGTCGGGTCTTGAAGTGGTATACAGGTTCTTGATGTGGGGTGGGGGATGGTCGTGTCCTTGTATATATAGGCACTTGATGAGGAGTCTTGTGCAGGTATACAAACACTTGACGGGGGGGGGGTTGAAATGGTATACAGGCACTTGACGTGGGTGGAGGGGGGGAGGGGGGGTATCTTGTTCTATCATACAAGAAGAAATGCTGGAAAAGATAAACACCAGACGAGCACTTTACCGTATATTATTGAACGTGTATAAGACTCTGAGCCTCATTATGAGATCCTTTTACTGCCCGTCTGTCGCAATCACTCTCCATCTGGAGAGAGAGAGAGAGAGAGAGAGAGAGAGAGAGAGAGAGAGAGAGAGAGAGAGAGAGAGAGAGCCAAACTCCCCATTTTCTTGTCTCTTTGGACGTTGAAGGTTGGCGAATCTCACGTGGTTTTGGGTCAGTGGTGAGTGTAGCAAAATGTAGGAAGCTTGAGAGGGAGGTATAGAAATAGGAGTAAAAAAAGGGGGGATGCAAAAGGGGGGGGGGTGATAAATGGAGGAAGTTAGGATGTAAAAAAGTAAAGGGAAGATAATATTTGTCTATCAAATCCTAGGAGAAAAAAATGGGATATCTTCCTTCTTTTATGCCATCCTAGGAAAAGAAAGAGTCAAAAAATTCCTTTTTTATCTCCAGGACGGGCGAGAAATCCATCGTGGAAATTTATTCCCCAGGACGTTGAGGACGTCTCCTCATCCCTCATTCACAATCATCTGAGGACGACCTAGGATAAAAAAAAAAAGAAAAAAAGATGTCCCACGTTATTAGAATTTATCCCCAAAGTCCCACGTTATTAGAATTTATCCCAGGACGGCCTGAAGACCACTCATCTCTCTCTTTTTTTTCTCCCCTTCCTCCTCTTCTTCCCTTGCAGGAGAGAGTTATAGGTGTCACATACACACACACACACACACACACACACACACACACACACACACACACACACGAGTGTTATATGAGACGCAGAGGCGAAGCTGAGCCACCTCCAGTTAGCGCGCTGTGTGATTCCATCGGCTCGAACTGGGAAGGGGGAAGGGGTCGCGGAAATTCGTGGGGGGGGAAGGGGGAATTAGGGAATGGGGGAATGGGGGGGGAGGGTGGAAGGCTCTGATTCATGGCCAGGGTCATTAAGGTCGTTAACATCATGTTATATAACACCACTAGTGGAGCATATATCTCGAACACCTTCCTCAAGTGGTCCGTATTGATAAGACCAATACACCACACACACATATATACGGCCCTTGCTGTTAAGTATGACTCAAAGCTTCGTTGTATATGAACTGACGTGTTATATTTCTCTCTTGTGTCTCCCCTGATGATGTGATGATTACACGAAAGTGCACTTGGGAACTTGTCGTGTTTCATTTTCCCCGTGGACTCATTGGAATATATATATATATATATATATATATATATATATATATATATATATATATATATATATATATATAACTCATCTCATACTATTCGCCATTTCCCGCATTAGCAAGGTAGCGTTAAGAACAGAGGACTGGGCCTTTGAGGGAATATCCTCACATGGCCCCCTTCTCTGTTCCTTCTTTTGGAAAATTAAAAAAAAAAAACTACTTTGTTTCACATATTTCTTCATAGCCATCAACAAGTACTACATTCTTACATTGATCTTGTTTCTCAATTTTCTTTTTATATCCATCTTTATAGAAATTCGATTATTTTTGAAATGATTTTTCTCGTTCAACATTTGACCTTCATCATGCGCTCACACGCATGACCGCGCATTATATCCGCTCCATCAACCTCCTTCCAGCATTTCACAATCATTCTACCTTCCCAGGATTCGGGGAGAGGCCCCAGCGCCTCCATGGAAGATATCAGTATTAAACATGTACTTCAGCATCTTCACCTTCCAGAGCAGTTAGGTTTTTTAGCGTTTGTTTTTGTATTCACAAAGAACTTTTAAACTCGTGTTATAATGATGTTTTTTTTCTTCGCATGACGTGTATTGTACGAGTGTTGGTCAAGTTAGACACAAGAATCAGACGTGTTCCTCTCCATGTAAGGGCTCTGGGTCTGGCACCTCCTTCTGGTCTTTGATGTATAAGGTATTTGATATCATCTGTTGTATCCTTAGCTATATATATATATATATATATATATATATATATATATATATATATATATATATATATATATATATATATATATATATATATTGCTTCACAGCAGGATACCCTTACTACGTACTCCTGTCCCCGTTATTTTCTGGTTCGTTCCGTGTTCTCGTGGACGTCATAACCTGTTGTTCTCCTCTGTCTAGCAAGACAGACTCAACCTCTTCTTCTCTGTCCTCCCCACGTCACCAGTACATTTACCTAGCCTCTACACATTCAAGTTAATCTGTTGACTTTCTTCAGTTTTTGAAAAAAGGCGGAGAATCTGATTTTTTTTTAAAAAGGGGCAGATCATATTATATACATGTTTGGCAAGAAAAAAAACACACACGAAAGGAATGTAATTTATGCTAAGGTAAAGGTAGGGTGAGATAGATAGATAGATAGATAGATAGATAGAGAGAGAGAGAGAGAGAGAGAGAGAGAGAGAGAGAGAAGCTGGTTGAATAATTAAGTAGTGGTTGAATGATTAAGTTCACCCCTCCCCCTCTTAATAAATAGTTTCCTTTTAACCATATTTCAAGAAATAACATTTCCAAATGAATTTTGAGTTCGTAGATCTGGTCTAAAACTAGTTTCATCCCTGTTCTGTACGCGTCTATCCTCTGTTGACATTTATATCAATTCAAAACTCGTGTCTTCTTGTGGCTTCTGTATCACATGAACATGTCTGTGGCACGCGCTCACACCCGTACGCTCGTGCGTTTCAAATATTGTTAATTGCATTTGACTGGATCATATTGGAAGCGACTGTTTTTGATCGGCGTTACTATTGAAGTGAGTGAAATGGCCTTCATCGTCCATGTTTTCAACTGATTGTACCAGACAATGTTATAATCACAGTGACTGCTGGAGAATTCATATCATTTTTTGTTAATTGATCGTATTATTTAAGCTTTTATATTTGAACTGGTCGTATTATTTAAGCTTTTATTGTATTTTTTTTTTTTTTTTTTTTTCCAAAAGAAGGAACAGAGAAGGGGGCCAGGTGAGGATATTCCCTCAAAGGCCCAGTTCTCTGTTCTTAACGCTACCTCGCTAACGCGGGAAATGGCGAATAGTTTGAAAGAAAGAAAGAATATTTCAACTGGTCGTATTATTTAAGCTTTTATATTTGATTTGGTCGTATTATTTAAGCTTTTATATTTGAACTGGTCGTATTATTTAAGCTTTTATATTTGAACTGATCGTATTATTTAAGCTTTTATATTTGAACTGATCGTATTATTTAAGCTTTTATATTTGAACTGGTCGTATTATTCAAGCTTTTATATTTGAACTGGTCGTATTATTTAAGCTTTTATATTTGAACTGGTCGTATTATTCAAGCTTTTATATTTGAACTGGTCGTATTATTCAAGCTTTTATATTTGAACTGGTCGTATTATTTAAGCTTTTATATTTGAACTGGTCGTATTATTCAAGCTTTTATATTTGAACTGGTCGTATTAGTTCAGCTTTTATATTTGAACTGGTCGTATTATTCAAGCTTTTATATTTGAACTGGTCGTATTATTCAAGCTTTTATATTTGAACTGGTCGTATTATTCAAGCTTTTATATTTGAACTGGTCGTATTAGTTCAGCTTTTATATTTGAACTGGTCGTATTATTTAAGCTTTTATATTTGAACAGGTCGTATTATTCAAGCTTTTATATTTGAACAGGTCGTATTAGATAAGCTTTTATATTTGAACTGGTCGTATTATTTAAGCTTTTATATTTGAACTGGTCGTATTAGTTCAGCTTTTATATTTGAACAGGTCGTATTATTTAAGCTTTTATATTTGAACTGGTCGTATTATTCAAGCTTTTATATTTGAACAGGTCGTATTAGATAAGCTTTTATATTTGAACTGGTCGTATTATTCAAGCTTTTATATTTGAACTGGTCGTATTATTCAAGCTTTTATATTTGAACTGGTCGTATTATTTAAGCTTTTATATTTGAACTGGTCGTATTATTTAAGCTTTTATATTTGAACTGGTCGTATTATTCAAGCTTTTATATTTGAACTGGTCGTATTATTCAAGCTTTTATATTTGAACTGGTCGTATTAGTTCAGCTTTTATATTTGAACTGGTCGTATTATTTAAGCTTTTATATTTGAACTGGTCGTATTATTTAAGCTTTTATATTTGAACTGGTCGTATTATTCAAGCTTTTATATTTGAACTGGTCGTATTATTCAAGCTTTTATATTTGAACTGGTCGTATTATTCAAGCTTTTATATTTGAACTGGTCGTATTAGTTCAGCTTTTATATTTGAACTGGTCGTATTATTTAAGCTTTTATATTTGAACTGGTCGTATTATTCAAGCTTTTATATTTGAACTGGTCGTATTATTCAAGCTTTTATATTTGAACTGGTCGTATTAGTTCAGCTTTTATATTTGAACTGGTCGTATTATTTAAGCTTTTATATTTGAACTGGTCGTATTATTCAAGCTTTTATATTTGAACTGGTCGTATTATTTAAGCTTTTATATTTGAACTGGTCGTATTATTTAAGCTTTTATATTTGAACTGGTCGTATTATTTAAGCTTTTATATTTGAACTGGTCGTATTATTTAAGCTTTTATATTTGAACTGGTCGTATTAGTTCAGCTTTTATATTTGAACAGGTCGTATTATTTAAGCTTTTATATTTGAACAGGTCGTATTATTTAAGCTTTTATATTTGAACAGGTCGTATTATTCAAGCTTTTATATTTGAACTGGTCGTATTAGTTCAGCTTTTATATTTGAACTGGTCGTATTATTTAAGCTTTTATATTTCAACTGGTCGTATTATTTAAGCTTTTATATTTCAACTGGTCGTATTATTTAAGCTTTTATATTTGAACTGGTCATATTATTCAAGCTTTTATATTTGAACTGGTCGTATTATTCAAGCTTTTATATTTGAACTGGTCGTATTAGTTCAGCTTTTATATTTGAACTGGTCGTATTATTCAAGCTTTTATATTTGAACTGGTCGTATTAGTTCAGCTTTTATATTTGAACTGGTCGTATTATTCAAGCTTTTATATTTGAACTGGTCGTATTATTTAAGCTTTTATATTTGAACTGCTTTAAATACCTTCTGTTTCTCTTATCATACATCACCCTAAATTACGTTTTTAATTAGCTTTTGAATCTCTTGATGAATGAATCCGTCAGTAGGCAAAACACACACACACACACACACACACACACACACACGAGTTTGAACGCCTCACTCGCCCCCCCCCCCGTCAGGTACCCAGCATTTGCGTGATGTTCTTGGCCGTTCCGTGCGTTCACACGCATGAACGCACGGCAAGTGCCACTCCCATCACCCTGCCGTTCACCGTTTTCTATCACGCACTCACCACCAACCAACCAACCACCCCTCCTCTCTCTCTCTCTCTCTCTCTCTCTCTCTCTCTCTCTCTCTCTCTCTCTCTCTCTCTCTCTCTCTCTCTCTCTCTCTCTCTCTCTATCTATCTATCTATCTATCTATCTATCTTTTCACCGTTCTATCCTAAGGTCTAATGCTAATGTAAAAAATAGAATGCGGGATGGGGAATGCCAAATTATTTTTTTTTTCGGATTACATTTAGTGTATGATGTGTGTGTGTGTGTGTGTGTGTGTGTGTGTGTGTGTGTGTGTGTGTGTTCAGTGTATGGTGTGTGTGTGTGTGTGTGTGTGTGTGTGTGTGTGTGTGTGTTCAGTGTATGGTGTGTGTGTGTGTGTGTGTGTTCAGTGTATGGTGTGTGTGTGTGTGTGTGTGTGTGTGTGTGTGTGTTCAGTGTATGATGTGTGTGTGTGTGTGTGTGTGTGTGTGTGTGTGTGTGTGTGTGTTCAGTGTATGGTGTGTGTGTGTGTGTGTGTGTGTGTGTGTGTGTGTGTGTGTGTGTGTGTGTCATGTAGTCCCAATGGTTCAACCAAAACTGCTGGTGAGGGCAGATACGTAAGCTCTCTATCTGTAAGTTTTTTTTCTAGAGCACATCAGAGCGCTCTATATCTAGGTTCTCTAGAGCACAGCACAAGGCCACGACTGGCGCCTTCCTGGTGTAGAGAAAAATATATATATTTTTCCCCTCCATATTGCATTGTGTGTTTGTGTTTACCATTTGGTCTCGCGACCCGCTCACTCAGAAAGCAACCAGCCTCGTGGTTTGATCATGTTCTTTGTCTATATTTTGTTACTTTGAATTTGTTTGTCTTCCATGAATTTGTTTGTATTCCATGAATTTGTTTGTATTCCGTGAATTTGTTTGTATTCCATGAATTTGTTTGTCTTCCATGAATTTGTTTGTATTCCATGAATTTGTTTGTATTCCGTAAATTTGTTTGTCTTCCATGAATTTGTTTGTCTTCCATGAATTTGTTTGTATTCCGTTATATCTTCAAACTCACATTAGGAGTAGAAGGACTTGTTCAAAATACAGGTCATTACATAGACCAACCACACTGGAGGGACAGATGAACCTATACAACGAGCAAAATCCATCTACCTCCTCTCTGTATCTCAACTCTCGCTAGGAACTTCCTTCTTCCTGTCGTATACTCCATTAATCATTGTGAAGCTGTTGAATGCTCATTGAATCGTCGAGTTTCCGTTGATCAGTGTGAATGTTCCGCTAGACGCTTGATTTTAGACTAATGGTAGCCAGGCGCGCCCTTGCCTAGGGTTCGAACCCGACCCATATACTGTATATACATATATCTGTCCACTGATATATATATATATATATATATATATATATATATATATATATATATATATATATATATATATATATATATATTGTTACGAATTCAATACTTATTCAGGCAAGGTCGCCAGTAACATACGTTACAAATACTACTGTTCCTTGTCTTGCAAGGACGTTATAGATTTGTCAAGTTGCACAACTCAGGATAACACAATAATAGTTATGGGATTGAATTAAAGACCAGCATCACATTAAATCTACTTATAATGAAAGAATTCAAGTGTACAAAGATAGGCACATAAATCAAGCATGAAACATTACGTTAACACTGAACATAAGAGTTAACATTGAACTTGAGATAACATTCGTACATGACTTAACATTCCAGATAAGATTTCAAGCCAGGAGTTCTCTTTCCTCTATGGCAGTTCTTCGATAACATTACACTGATAATTATAACGGGCTTACAGCACAACACTTGGGTAATGGGCTTATTACACAGCAAGGGCTTACAGGCTTACAACACAGCAGGACTTACAGCAAGGGTGGACCACTTACCTCGCTGGGCTAGAAAGAGCGCGACTCAGCGGGTGTCATGGGTATATAAGCGTTCCCTGCTAGCTATACAACCTTCCATTTTGATTGGCTATGAGCTTCAGTTACATTCTGATTGGTTGGAGGAACAGTTACACAAACTGCGTAGATCACCCTCCCTCTGGTAAGCCTGCAGCGACATGTCCAGTACGGTGGCGAAATATTCCGCAGCTGATGACAACTTACTCCCCCCCCCCCTCCTCGGAGAAGGGTCGGGGTGCTCAAGGACAAATGACCATCTGGTTTCAAAATAAAATTAAAATTAAAGTATTACGCCTAATGCTTGGTGTGAACTGACGCTCGGAGGACGTCTCAGAGGGAGGCCTTAATCCTCGTCCTGATAAGAAATATCAATACCATATGGACACACACACGTTATATACGCGAACATGTGAGCACAAGCACACGTGTTCCGTAACACCCCCCTCCTTAAAGGAGAAAATTCCTGGAAGAGGAATTTTCTTAAGAGCGGGATAAACAATCAGCTAACACAATCTGTTAACACATAAGATGTGCTGAAAATAATGTAACGTAAAAATTGTACATAACAAGGCCCATCTATTTGATATTGACTCCGTTCCCATAACTTGTGAACATTTTGAAAGGTTTGGTAGTCAGTACACTCTGATTGGCTGAAGAACACAAATATACAGTGTTATAATACAAATAGGAAAACAAAGGTTACTTCTATGATTGCTTGAATAACACACAAACAAAGTGCTACAATACAAATAGCAAAACAAAAGTTCCCTCTTCTTGGTGGGGGCTATATGTTTAGGCTCAACCTTCTTTCTTGTCCTCCTGCATGGGGACCTTACCAGCCTTTACAACACTGGCGGCATTCACAGTTAATCTGGTTGGAGCCTGCAAAATAAAACAGTCAAAAAAAAGTAGTGTTCCCAACTGATGAGAGAGGCTCTCTAACACTGCTCATTTCAAACATATCTAACATTTATCAACAGATTTATGAGAGGGGGTTGTAACTGCGAGAAAAGTTACTAATACACTCTGTAATACCCAACTGTACCCACAAACGTCTCGGTTCTCTCCGAGATCGGGGGGAACTCATTACGGGCTAATACTTGGACCTTTACGGTCGGTGGAAGGCGGGGACTGACAAACCTCTGGCAAAACTCTGGGTACGTCGACAGGAGGGCAAACCTTTCTACCCGTCACTTCCCAGGCAGGTGCTAAAGCGTCTCCGTCTCCCCGGGTCTCCGAGGCCTTCACAGCTACGTCGTCAACTTCGTCACACACGGCTACCGCTGGACGTTGGATGATGCAGACTGATACCGTCGGTTCATAGGGACCCTGAAAACGGGCAGCCAAGGGTTGACCTGGCTGCTGTAGAAGCCACACCTCGTCGCCTGTCTCTACACTTCTAAATCGAGACCGTCTGTCACGCCACCTCGTCCTTCATCCACGACTCTCTTAAATGGGCTCGAGACAAATCCTCAATTCCTCTATCACAACGGAGGCTACACCAGGAGAGAGGGTATCACACAGCTCCTTCTCGCTGGTCTCACTCTCAAGAAGAGTGTAACAGTGGTCAGAGGAGGTCATTAGCAATGGGCTCACAATGTCAATTAACTCGGTCAAACCGACCTTTTAAATGGGGGAGTAGGAACTCGCCTGTCTCTACGCTTCTGAATCGAGACAGTCTGAGTAGGCTTCCCTTCGCCTTCCCCATTACATGACACTGAACACCACCTCCTCAGGTCTCACCCTCAGGGAGAGTCTTCACTCCCTGCGTTTCAACGGCTATGTCCTCAGGCACATGGCCTGCCGTGCCAGTTGTCATGGACCTGGCACCATCGTGGTTGTAGACAATATCTGGTACCTCTTCGTCAAGCTGCACCGCCTCCGTGGACTTTACCGGGCCCGTAGGCAACACCGGCATTGGGTTCATCTTCCCACCCGCTAGGTCACTGCCTAACACGAAGTCCACGTCTAAGACAGGAACTTATCTACAATCCCTACAAGATCATGGCCCGTGAAGAAATCTATTTCTGCCCTTACATTGACTAGTGGAGCTTCCTTGGGACCAGACAGTCTGTCTAGCAAGACTCGGTCTCCAGACTCTTCTCGCGGCACCAAGTCATCCACCATTAGGGACTGTAGCGCACCAGACTCCCGTAATACGGTCACTTTTCGTCGTACACCACATCTACTAACATAGCCCTTAGACAGGAATGCATTGTAGTTCCCACATAACAGATCCTATAATGAGGACAGATTAATCAGCAGTCTCGCAACCCCTCACTCTCCTAAGAGCAGAAACAGCCTCACCTACTTTACTAAATTGGCCCTAAAATTAAGAAGAGACCCAATGGCCTACAATTATATTAAAAAAAAAGGTAGAGTCTCTGGATTCCTTCTCTCGAGCCCAGCAATCCCTCACCTGGTGCCCAGCCTTGCTACAATAAAAACAACTCTTAACTCTGTTGGAGTATTTCCCCTGACTTTTATGAGTTACCGGCAAGGTAGCAGATTCAGGTGGGATTACATAATCAGTGGTCCTCCCTCTGCCGTCGTAGCCCTTTGAATGCCTGCCCGCGTCAAGTTTACTGAACTTTGGTACGAGATGTAAGTTACCCAACTGGGACGACACTGGTCCTGATGGTGAAGCGTTAAGTCTAAGTTTAATGATCGAACGGTATTGTCACCACTGATCAACGACATGATTAATGAATCGAGGAAAGAGATTCCGTTAAGGCAAGAAATATCCTGGCAAGGTCGCCAATTTATATGTTACGAATTCAATACTTATTCAGGCAAGGTCGCCAGTAACATACGTTACAAATACTACTGTTCCTTGTCTTGCAAGGACGTTATAGATTTGTCAAGTTGCACAACTCAGGATAACACAATAATAGTTATGGGATTGAATTAAAGACCAGCATCACATTAAATCTACTTATAATGAAAGAATTCAAGTGTACAAAGATAGGCACATAAATCAAGCATGAAACATTACGTTAACACTGAACATAAGAGTTAACATTGAACTTGAGATAACATTCGTACATGACTTAACATTCCAGATAAGATTTCAAGCCAGGAGTTCTCTTTCCTCTATGGCAGTTCTTCGATAACATTACACTGATAATTATAACGGGCTTACAGCACAACACTTGGGTAATGGGCTTATTACACAGCAAGGGCTTACAGGCTTACAACACAGCAGGACTTACAGCAAGGGTGGACCACTTACCTCGCTGGGCTAGAAAGAGCGCGACTCAGCGGGTGTCATGGGTATATAAGCGTTCCCTGCTAGCTATACAACCTTCCATTTTGATTGGCTATGAGCTTCAGTTACATTCTGATTGGTTGGAGGAACAGTTACACAAACTGCGTAGATCACCCTCCCTCTGGTAAGCCTGCAGCGACATGTCCAGTACGGTGGCGAAATATTCCGCAGCTGATGACAACTTACTCCCCCCCCCCTCCTCGGAGAAGGGTCGGGGTGCTCAAGGACAAATGACCATCTGGTTTCAAAATAAAATTAAAATTAAAGTATTACGCCTAATGCTTGGTGTGAACTGACGCTCGGAGGACGTCTCAGAGGGAGGCCTTAATCCTCGTCCTGATAAGAAATATCAATACCATATGGACACACACACGTTATATACGCGAACATGTGAGCACAAGCACACGTGTTCCGTAACAATATATATATATAGATATATATATATATATTTTTTTTTTTCATTTTTTTTTTTTTTAGAAAGTTAAAGATACAAGAAGGGGAGGATTTCTGGCCCCCCGCTCCCGTCCCCTCTAGTCGCCTTCTACGACACGTGAGGAATGCGTGGGAAGTATTCTTTCACCCCTATCCCTAGGGATAATATGTATATATACATACACACACACATACACATACATACACACATACACACATATACACACATACATATATATATACATATGAAAAATGAAAGAAATAATTTAGAAAACTGAAACTTCTATCTTGAAATGAAATCAAAAAAATGAATGTCACATTATGGTTCAACCTCTGGCTATGGAAAAGGGAAATGTATAATTTATTTACACAAACGTCAATAATATTTTTCATCAATTTAACCACTGTATCATACTGCCTGGACCACTTCTCTTATCATGAAACTGGAATATTGGCTATGGATAGAGTTGTGCGCAGGAGGGTGGATGTGCTGGAGATGAGATGTTTGAGGACAATGTGTGGTGTGAGGTGGTTTGATCGAGTAAGTAATGTAAGGGTAAGAGAGATGTGTGGAAATAAAAAGAGCGTGGTTGAGAGAGCAGAAGAGGGTGTTTTGAAATGGTTTGGGCACATGGAGAGAATGAGTGAGGAAAGATTGACCAAGAGGATATATGTGTCGGAGGTGGAGGGAACGAGGAGAAGAGGGAGACCAGATTGGAGGTGGAAAGATGGAGTGAAAAAGATTTTGAGTGATCGGGGCCTGAACATGCAGGAGGGTGAAAGGAGGGCAAGGAATAGAGTGAATTGGAGCGATGTGGTATACCGGGGTTGACGTGCTGTCAGTGGATTGAATCAGGGCATGTGAAGCGTCTGGGGTAAACCATGGAAAGCTGTGTAGGTATGTATATTTGCGTGTGTGGACGTATGTATATACATGTGTATGGGGGTGGGTTGGGCCATTTCCTTCGTCTGTTTCCTTGCGCTACCTCGCAAACGCGGGAGACAGCGACAAAAAAAAGAAAATATATATATATATATATATATATATATATATATATATATATATATATATATATATATATATATATAATCTCACGATTAATTAATGTCCTCTTGCAGTAATAAACAAGAAGTTCTTTAATTATTCTCAGAGTTAACGAGTGTTGAGAATGCTCTTGCTTGTGCCTCGTCATCAAAATTAATTACGCCCAATCCTCGCCACGTAAGGGAACGTTTTATGCAAAATCATGGATTCCAGCTTATGCATATTAATGAACTAATTAATATTCAGTCTTTGCAAATGAGATTGTGAGTGATATAATGGTCCTCTTTTTTATTATTATTATTATCAGTCCACTTTTCATAGATTATGGCTGAGAACACACACACAGACACACACACACACACACACACACACACACACACACACGACACTGAAGGCGATGCTTGGGTTTAAGTCGTCGGTCAAACACCTGCAAGTCTGTCTCGTCCAAAATGGATTAATTAGATACGGTTTATGTTCCGTGTGTGTGTGTGTGTGTGTGTGTGTGTGTGTGTGTGTGTGTGCACAGCCTCGTCTCACACCCACAGTCTACTGCTGGATTTAAACGATAGATAGATGAAGTTCGTCCCTTACAGATACATCATTTGTCCCCTCATAGATATGTAGTGTTTGGGCCACCAACCAGTGTACGTCCTTGTGTCACACGGGATAATGGGACGCCTTATATCCCCCACTGACGGAACTGCAACACGGATTTATTACGGAGATATAAATTCTGGTGCTTGACCTCGCCTACAACAGTAACATGACGACGTACAGCTACAGCTTACCGTGACCTACAACAGCAGGGAAGTGTGACCTTCAACAGCAGGGAAGGTGTGACCTTCAACAGCAGGGAAGGTGTGACCTTCAACAGCAGGGAAGTGTGACCTACAACAGCAGGGAAGTGTGACCTTCAACAGCAGGGAAGTGTGACCTACAAGAAGATAGAGAGAAGGGGTTGGGGGGAGGGAGGGAAGAGAACTCCCCAGGGGATGGAAATAGAAACAAAATAAAATGATGAAATGCGAAGATTTTAAACACTGAAATGTCAGGAAAGGTTAGGTCGGCCTGAGGTCACTGTTCCATTGACCCCCATCCCTCCATCCCTCCCTCTGACCTTAAAGACGAAAGTAGCGTCACTCAAGGAGGGATTACCAAGAACACCTGGTGATCACCCAGCACCGGAGGTGTGGCTGGGGGGGGGGGGGATTCCTCCCCAGGCGTGAGGGAGGAAGAGAAAGAAAAAAAAAAGGGATTTCTGGTGACTTGTAAGAATATGACCAGATGTCTTATCTCACTTCCGCCCCTCTGTGTGTGTGTGTTCTGAGTGGGGAGTGGGGGGTGTTGTGATGATGGAGAGGAGAGGGATGGTGGATGGGGGTGATGGAGAGGAGAGGGATGGTGGATGGGGGTGATGGAGAAGAGAGGGATGGTGGATGGGGGTGATGGAGAGGAGAGGGATGGTGGATGGGGGTGATGGAGAGGAGAGGGATGGTGGATGGGGGTGATGGAGAGGAGAGGGATGGTGGATGGGGGTGATGGAGAAGAGAGGGATGGTGGATGGGGGTGAATGGAGAAGAGAGGGATGGTGGATGGGGGTGATGGAGAAGAGAGGGATGGTGGATGGGGGTGATGGAGAAGAGAGGGATGGTGGATGGGGGTGATGGAGAGGAGAGGGATGGTGGATGGGGGTGATGGAGAGGAGAGGGATGGAGGTTGCGAATCAGTCCATAAAACAAATTTGGGTTCTGCACTCTCTCTCTCTCTCTCTCTCTCTCTCTCTCTCTCTCTCTCTCTCTCTCTCTCTCTCTCTCTCTCTCTCTCTCTCTCTCTCTCTCTCAGCCGGGTAACTTTTTCCGTAATAAAATGCAAAACAGTTAAAGCCCGCCTCCCCCCACCGCCCCCCCCCCCCACCCCCGGCTTCTGGGGATGGAGAGGGAGGTATAGAGGGGGAGGGGGAGGGAGGGAGGGGGAGAGGGATGGAAGGGTGGTGTTGTGGTGTTGTGGGGCAGTAAGAGAACTTTTCTAAGGAAAGGGATCGATTTCCAACCGACCTCTGTGTCAAGACGATACATTATACCCTCTTCTAAAAATAGCACCAACCCCCCCCCCCCCTTAACCCCCCTACCCCCCCCGCCCCCCCGACCATAATGCTGCCAGAGTCTACATTAAGTTTATATTAAGTTTATGTTAGTTTTATCGGCGTGGGGTCTCACGGTAATGGTGGATCATGATGTATGGGGTGTAGAGTGTAGCTTGACGTCTACCATACAGTAGGTTATTGGGGGGGGGGGGGGAGTGTGTAAAGAGATGGTATTGCTCAACACCCTTCAGGGTCAAAGGGCGAAGGTCACTATACGCAAGGTCTCTCTCTCTCTCTCTCTCTCTCTCTCTCTCTCTCTCTCTCTCTCTCTCTCTCTCTACAACTCTCTCTGTTTGTTTGTACGTTTGTGTGTGTGTGTGTGTGTGTGTGTGTGTGTGTGTGTGTGTGTGTGTGTGTGTGAGAGAGAGAGAGAGAGAGAGAGAGAGAGAGAGAGAGAGAGAGAGAGAGAGAGAGAGAGAGAGACTAAATCTAGAGAGCAAAAATTTCCTATTTCAATCTATTTTACATTTGCTTATCATTTAACCATTCGATCGATAAAGTGGGTGTGGGAGAAGGGGGGTAATCCCCCCCCCCACCCACATCTTTAATTTCAATTTCCCTGGGTCAAAGTTCAGACTTCACGTCCCCCCCCCCCCACCTCATCATCTCCACATGGAGAAGCCTTCGTGGTTAGCAAGACAACACGACCAAGGCCATCAAAGGCTATGTGCCACTGTTTCTCTCATTTGCATATGATTAAACATCATAGAAATACATCATTTCCAATGTATGTAATTTCCTATTTTTCTCACATGACTTTTACCCTCACTTAAATTACATAATTTATCCGGACTAATTTTTAAATAATGTGATAATAATGATAATAATAATGTAATTTTCCCTATTGCTTATTCGTTTTCAATGATCTCATTTGCATAATTCGGTAATTACCTTTCCATGATGAGTTGAGGGATGTTGCCTGTATATTGAACACGACGGTACGACACTTGCACACGACGGTACGACCCGTTGAACACGACGGTATACGACCCTTGAACACGACGTTACGACCCGTTGAACACGACGATATGACCCTTGAGCACGACGTTACGACCAGTTGAACACGACGGTATACGACCCGTTGAACACGACGGTATACGACCCTTGAACACGACGGTACGACCCGTGGAACACGACGGTACGACCCTTGAACACGACGATACGACACTTGCACACGACGGTACGACCCATTGAACACGACGGTATACGACCCTTGAACGCGACGGTACGACCCGTTGAACACGACGGTACGACCCGTTGAACACGACGGTACGACCCGTTGAACACGACGGTACGACCCGTTGAACACGACGGTACGACCCTTGAACACGAGGTACGACCCTTGAGTTTTAAATGGAGTCATAAATATCTGATTATTTTTTCTTGTCACATCAGAACATCAGGTGGAATCGTTACCTGATGGGAAACATTGAACAGCCTCGTTCAGCAGTTTAGTGTGACGTCAGAAGACAAGGCAAGGACGAAAGGGATTTCATCGTGTCGCTGTTGATGATGCGCACACCCATGTATATTTACACCCATGTATACTCACACCCATGTATATTTACACCCATGTATACGCACACCCATGTATATTTACACCCACGAATACGAACGCCCATGTATAATTACACTCATGTACATCTACGCCCAAGTATACCCGTGTATACTTACACCCATGTATATTTAC
>NC_092225.1:22131442-22148942 GCF_036320965.1 Panulirus ornatus | reverse complement strand
GAGATATTCATATAGTGATTATTAATATTGAATAAACGTTCATCAACTGAGCCAAAGTGTTGTTCAAACATTACCGACCAAAAATGTAAGAGGAAGTATAAATTGATATGTTACTCAAGGGAAAAAAACTAACAAAAAACGCTAATGTTTAAAATGGAAATTTACATGATTTAAATGATTTAAATGGCCATTTGTAAATTATGTTTAAAACGGTGATTCAAATGGGCGTTTATAAAACTCGCCGTCCTCACAAAAGCGAAGATAAAGAATTCTTTTTTTTTTTCCCCTTAAAAAAGAAAAAAGAAAAAATAGTAAATGGGAATCGAACCCTGGCGGCCGCGTTGGTGGGGAGATAAGCTTGAAAGCGGCGCTGTTGAAGGGTTGGGCGAGCAGGGATAGTCTGGTGGGTCAGAATCCGGTCCAGCACAGCCAAGCGGGAAGATAAGGAACACAGGAACTCCACATTCCCATTCCCGGTTCCCAGGTTCGTGCCCTCCCCACCCCTCCTCCCCCCCTCTCTCCCTCTCTCCCTCTCTCTCTCTCTCTCTCTCTCTCTCTCTCTCTCTCTCTGGTAGGTGGGTGGCAGCCACCCCGACCAGGGAGGTACATTACCAGCACCACCCACCCACACCCCTGCGTGGGTTTTAATGGTGGTAGGGGGGGATGATAAGTGACGTCTGCGCAGTGAGCCGGCACTTCAGTGGTTGTCAGGTTTGACTCCTTTGTCCCAGGTAGCTTCCATGTCTTTCTCTATCGCCCATATGTCCACTACATGGTTTTCAGTCCACAAACATACAGTCTGCTCCATCTCACACATTAAAACGCCCGACAACACAACTCGCTCTTCATAAACGTTGTATTTCCCTGCGGTGGGCACTACGTGCTGCCTTTCGTCAAAAATCTCGTCGTAAGCACTCGTAGGTAAATACTTTGTCTCTTCTCCTATCACACCTAAGTTCGTATTTGCCTTCTCCTTTCAGTCCCATACACTTCACTACTTGAACAAATGGACTTTGGTCGCCATAGTGGCTTGCTCTTCGTCAGTGTAAGCAATATCCACTTAGGCCTGGTAGTAGAAGCTGTAGCCGTGGTACCGTTATACATCGCGTGACCTCAGGTCGTAAATAGATGCTCATACATACGTCAGTTCCCTCCTCTGAATCATTCACTGTCAGATGAAAACGACCTCTAATGGTTTATGTGTGTGGGGCTACCACTGTGTCATTTGTGATGGCTATTTGTGCGCAACGGGGGAGGCAGTTTTGTACTTGTAACCTTGTATATGTGTGTGTTCCCTGTCTTTACTGCTGTGTATGTAGCGCGCGCGCACAGACAAACACACACACACACACACACACACACACACACACACACACACACTCACCAGCCAAAGGCAGGTACCCATGCTGATTCTTTGTCAGTAATTATACCACGGAGGTGTATGTGTGTGTGTGTGTGTGTGTGTGTGTGTGTGTGTAAGGGAGGGTGGGTGAGTAAGGGGTATTATACAGCAACGCAGCCTTGATGTATCACTTTAGACCTTATGACCACGTTGCATTAGGGCTTATAATGAACATCCTTTGATCAAGACGACAAGACAAGTAACCCTTCTTTAGTAACTTCAGTAATGATCATTTTACAACACAGTTTGTACCCCCCCTGGCCTTTGATCATGGCAGTGCCGCCCGCCCTTGAGCACAACCGGTGTGACCCTTGACCACGATGATACGACCCTCTCGGAACCGGTCTCGTCACCCTTGACCACGACGATACGACCCTTAGAGTCCGTCTCCCAGTGTGTGGGCTGCCTCCCAGGCAAAGCCTTTGTCCCACAGATCCTATCCATGGCAGAGGGAAGCCGCCCATGCCAATGAGCGAAGGTGTTCGAAGCGTCTGTCATCCTTAGAAGTCATGGAGGGGGTTCGGGTCTCCCCCAGCTGGCTACCAGGGGCGAAGGTCTTCTTCCCCCCAGACGAGGCTGGTGAGTGACATCCGGGTCTCCTTGTGGGTCTATGTCCATCGCCCACTGGAGGAGGAAGGGGGCGAGTTTGGTGTGGTGGTTCCCCGGGTCGTTCTGTGGGACGCGAATCCCTCGGGTGACATAAGAGAGGAGGGTTATGTGTGTGTGTGTCCCTATCATTTCTCATCCTGTGTGTGTCTCTCTCTCTCACTCTATCTTACCCCTCTATCTATCTCAATCTATTCATCTACCTGTCTATCTCTCCCCTCTCTTCCCCTCGGTCGACGAAGGGAAATGAGTAGTAAGGGCAGAGAGGAAGGGTAGAGCAGGCATCATGTATCGTAGAGTTATATTTAGCGCAGCGGAGTTGTGGGTGAGAGGGTGAGCGTCGTTGGAGGGGAGTTCAAGACCCCCCATGGCCAGATGAACACCTTCTCAAGACCCTGTTGACGCGAGGTCAAGAACTCCCTAAGACCTCATGGCCAACTGAAGAGCTCTCCAAGACCCCCATAGGCAGTTGAAGAGCTCTGTAAGACCCGAAGCTCAGCTGAAGAGCTCTCTCTAAGACCCTGTTGACGCGAGATGGAGACCTCCCAAAGACCTCATATCCAGCTGAAGAGCTCTCCAAGACCCACATTGCCAGCTGAGTAGCTCTCTTATGACCCCAACCCCTCCCAAGACCAGCTGATAAAGCTGGTGACGACGACAGTGCAGAAATGCCCCCAGAACTTCCCGTCGCTCCGTCAGTGTGTGAGGGAGGTCATCAGCGCCACCCGCTTCACACAGCCAGAATCCCCCGGCGGGAGCACAGGAAACCATCTTGGCAGATTACCGCCACAGGATGGTGTCTGGTTTGACGTCGCGTTCCTTACAACACCTCTGGATGTGCCAGGTGCCAGTCTCATGTGCTCCTTGAGCAGGCGACGGTACGACCCAGACGCATGACTAACGATTGGTAGGACCCCTTGACGCATGACTAACGATTGGTACGACCCCCTTGAATATGACGGTACGACTTGTTGGATAGAAGATGCGCTGGACTTTGATTTGACCTTTGAGAGTCCAGCAGAGCGCCGGGCCACTATATTGCCGGGTCGCACCGTTGTGTTCTAGGATCGTACCGTCGTGCCCAAGGATTCGCCCCGTCCATACCATGACCTTAATGAGAGTCATGTACAAACCCTCACAATCAAAAGGCATACAGTTCTGTCCTCTAGCGGCCACGGAACGCACACACACACACACACACACACACACACACACACACACATACACACACACACACACACACACACACACACACACACACGTGCGGGAGGGGCTGAGGGACCTTGGCTGAGGAGAAGCGGAGATGGAGTAGTGGGTTTTAATCGCTGGTATATTGGAATCTTTCGCGTGGGGATTGCGTGCTCGCCTCTAATAGAGTCAATTTACGACGAAACTCATTAAAATTAATTTCACAAAACAGAACTCTACTCGTGGCTCTATGGCCCATAGCTCTCTCTCTCTCTCTCTCTCTCTCTCTCTCTCTCTCTCTCTCTCTCTCTCTCTCTCTCTCTCTCTCTCTCTCTCTCTCTCTCTGTACTTATATTCTTATAGGCCTCACTTACTTACTTATACGCTTTACACGCCTCACTTATCGTTACTTATTTCCACACTTCACACACTTAGGATGGTCGTTGTAGTAGGTGAAGTGGGTGATGTGTTATAACCTATACATCTCTGACGGTAGTAAGGGAAAGGGACAATTTCGACAGGCTCGTTTCCGTAAACCAGTAATTGGGCTAATTGTCAACAAGTAGCTGCCAGTCGTTCGTCACTGGTCATTAGCAAGATGGTACTTTGTATTGGGAAGTGGTGGAGGGGAGGGGGGGGGGGTTAAGTACCGTGGTGGTGGGTGGTTATGGCACTTTAATAAAACATGTATGAAAAGATTCGAAGGTAGTTCCCGTCTTATCTGTCTGTCGAATCACAAATTGTGTGATGTCTCTATCTATCTAGCTCCTAATCTATTTCTTCTATAGCAAGATGTGTGAACGTACAAAACACACACAAAAAAGAAAATGTGTTCCAATATTCCTTCAGTTGTGTGATGTCTCTATCTATCTAGCTACTAATCTATTTCTATAGCAAGATGTGTGAACGTACAAAACACAAAAAAAGAAAATGTGTTCCAATATTCCTTCAGTTGTGTGATGTCTCTATCTATCTAGCTACTAATCTATTTCTATAGCAAGATGTGTGAACGTACAAAACACAAAAAAAAAAAAAATGTGTTCCAATATTCCTTCAGTTTTTCCCATCAATGTTCCCTCTACTTTCTGCCTCATAAAATCTCCCCCACTCCTAATTTCGGGCGTCGTGAGAGGCAGTGTCCCGGGGGATCGTGTTTCTCCTCTACATCGTCTCGTGTTGCCCCTGATTGTGTGTGTGTGTGTGTGTGTGTGTGTGGTGTGTATGGTGTGTGTGTGTGTGTGTGTGTGTGTGTGTAACTACCTATTTGTCCCGAACGGATCGAGAGTTCCACACTCGTGGGGCTCCATATCTTGAACTTTTTCTACTGTCACGCAACTTTAATTTTCTGTATTCTGTCCACATTCAGAGTTTCATCATTTATTGAATTTTTGCCTCGGGGTCTCACTGGTTCACCATCAACGCCTAAGGAAGGTTCATTCGTTTAGGTATATTTTAAGTGAACCTTAATGATTCATTGCTTTGATTCGTTAGGCTGTTTCAGGTTCACTTCTCGCTTCAATTCTCGTGATTCAACTATTTCGAATCTCGTCACTCATACAACTCCTTTGACTTAAACGCTCTGACTCACATGATTCGAGCACTTCAAATCTCATATCTCAAAACTCTTCGACTCCCGTAACTCAAACACTTTGGTGACTCTGTTGCCTCGAAAAGCGTCGACTCTCGTGACTGAAACGCTTCGAATCTCGTGATTCAGCGTTTACTCCACGCCTCGCGTTCAGTCGTGAAGAAAGATCCGGAATATCCCGCCTCCCCCCCACACACACACACACACCCACCACCACACAATAGAAGATCCCAGCGCTGGGCTCTGTTGTGGCCGGATAGGATGGAATGGATTTTTTGGGGGGGTCGGTGTTTACCTTAATCCTTTTCAAACCACATATTTGCCATCTCTATTTGTAAGAGATGGAACAAAAAAATTTTTTTATTATAAATTGGGAAATTTAAAAAAAAGCCATTTACAAAAAGCAGGTATTTAATTGGAAGTTGATTTATAAAGAATTTGTATAAAGTAATTTAAAAAAAAAAAAGATTACTCGTGGAAATTTTTTTTTTGTTTTCCCCTTTAGTAAATCCTCATGCTAGTGTTTACTCCGGGACAATGGCCTCGAAAAACCTGCTTACTACAGCATGAAACACGAATATTCAATTTTTTTGTGTGTAATGCATTTGATGGAGTTGCTCTCACAACGCGAAAACACTGCTTTGTTACGCAACTAGTTCACGAAGGTGAAGAATAGAATCGTTTCCCCTTAAATAAATAAATAGCTACGCTTTGGCTTTGCCTTTAACGACGTCAGAATATATAGAAATAATATATATATATATATATATATATATATATATATATATATATATATATATATATATATATATCATAAAGACTATATATATATATATATATATATTTTTTTTTTTTTTTTTTTTTTTCATACTATTCGCCATTTCCCGCGATAGCGAGGTAGCGTTAAGAACAGAGGACTGGGCCTTTGAGGGAATATCCTCACCTGGCCCTCTTCTCTGTTCCTTCTTTTGGAAAATTAAAAAAAAAAAAAAAACGAGAGGGGAGGATTTCCAGCCCCCCGCTCCCTTCCCTTTTAGTCGCCTTCTACGACACGCAGGGAATACGTGGGAAGTATTCTTTCTCCCCTATCCCCTATATATATATATATATATATATATATATATATATATATATATATATATATATATATATATATATAGCAGAACCTTCACCGTAAAGAGATATATGCAACAATCACCACTGGAAAGAGACTGTATAAACAGTGAGTACTTTCGTTTATTCCATCCTCAGACATAGTGGGTGAGGCAGATACTTTTTTAGATGGTCTGACCTCTGCTTGCTCTGACACGAGCCTTTGCCTGTTGATCATTATGTAACTTTGGCCATTTTAAATGTGATAAACTGTTAATTGAAATAATCATCAAGTATCCAGCAAAATAGCCCTGTCCACACACAATGTAGGGAGAGGATACCCAATTTATCAGCCAGCCCACAGTGGATGATGAACAGCCACGTTGACTATGGACCGACAGCCGATCAATATTCGCACCTACGTGGCCTCGACCCCGTGCTGGCCCGGGAATGCGTCACGGTCACCAATAATAACCGCTATATATATATATATATATATATATATATATATATATATATATATATATATATATATATATATCATAAAGACTATATATGTATATATATATATATATATATATATATATATATATATATATATTAAAGACTTCAGGCTCTTTGTGTTGGAGGAAATCGAATTTCTCCCAGGGAATTCGGGAATCGCATAAAATCAAATTAAATGAACGTGAAATTTAAGACTGACTGTGAACTCCAAATGGTGATGATTACAGTGGAACCAAAAGGTGGTAGTTATTGTATATTGCTTTAACCCAGGGCAATAGTCTCGATTGATGGAAGTATTGCATTGTAACCATTTGGTTTATCTGGTTTATTCTGCTTACATCTACATTTTCTACCGTTTCTTTAGTATTTTGTCCACTACAGGGGATAATTGCATAAACCCATTGGCAACCACTGAACAAATTCATTTTTCCAAAAAAGTCTCGATTTTTTTTTTACCTTTGTTAATTAAGTCGGTTTTTGTAGAGTTTCTTTCAAAAGAACCCTGATGCTGAACATTTAAATCAAAGACACTAAACTGGCCAATATATTTCAGCCATTAAACATGTATTGTTTTGATGATAAGAGAACGTATTTCACATCACCTGACAAGTAAAGTAATGGTGATCGTGGAGGCAATACGTACAGGCTGATCGTTCGTCTGGTCACGTGTGAGTGAGGATGAGAAGGGAATTTCCTCCCCAAGCTAAGAAAACTAAGAGCTGCTCCTCGGAGATAGACTGGAGGACGAGGAAAGACTGGAGGACGAGGAAAGACTGGAGGACGAGGAAAGACTGGAGGACGATGAAGATAATTGGTTCATAACTATGGTGTAATTTGCGTAACTATTCTATAAACTGTTGTGTAATCATGTAAAAAAAAAAATTATGTGCCTTAAGAGTTATTTTAAGAGTTATTTTCAAGATTCATAGGAAAAAAAACTATGTGAACTAGATTTTTTATATACTTTTTTCAGTTACACTTGCTTTCAAATCTCATTTTTTTTTCTTTTAGGCTAAATGAGATTCCGGATAAAAATGTTTTAGGACCAATTACGTCTTGTATATAAGCTTTAAAATGACAACACGCTTAGGGTATTTCATGATTGCTCATTTCAGAATTATTTGATATACGTCTGCCCGAGGCAGAATTATGGAATACGTCACACCATCACGTCATGTAAATAAAAACACGCATTTTGGTCTAGAAGATATCCCTGATTCGCTTTGAAATCTGATCACAGGCCATGATGCGTTAAGCTGAGTACGGTTCTAAGGTTGACGTGTGATGGTGTTGGCACGCTTAAACCCTCCAAATTAAGCTTTGAAACGATTACCTGTTCAAAGATCCATCATTCAGGTAAGACCTGCCTATATAGTGCAAGGTAAGATTACTGGAAAACTGGAAGACACACTTTCCAGTACCCACAGGACACACTTAACCTCCCAGCATGTTGAAAGAATAGGGAAGAAAACCCTGTCTTAATGAAGATGAGACTTTGTGTAAGAACCTGTGTATTGTATGGCGCCAGGTAGGATCTTTGATTCTATTTGCAGCCCTGGAACTTAGTCGTTTACCGCGTCTCTTTAGGTTCAAGGTCCTCCCTGATTGCACTTCCCGCGTTCCCTCGGCACATATGACAGCAATCCTAAGCTCGAGTGTGTGAAAGATGATTGAAGAAGAAAATATAGAGTATAGCACAAATACTACCCCTGAGAAGATGAAGGAGGAGGAAGATGAGACAGTCAGAAGTGTCTCCACTCCGTGCTGGAGTGTCGTGGTGCGAGAGGAAGTAGTGCTCACTACCTTACCTTCAGGAGGGCTGGCGCCAGGAGATATCATCCGAAATAATGATCTGCCATCCGAAATAAACATCTGCCAACCGAAATAAGCATCCGACATCCGAAATAAACATGTGTCAACCGAAATGAGCCTCCGACATCCGAAATAAACACCTGCCAACCGAAATGAGCATCCAACATCCGAAATAAACACCTGCCAACCGAAATGAGCATCCAACATCCGAAATAAACACCTGCCAACCGAAATGAGCATCCGACTCTCCGAAATAAACATGTGTCATCCGTAATAGGTACCCACCGAGTGTAATACGTAAATACAAGCCATCTGAAATGAAGACCTGCCATGTGACATGAAGGAGCCACCGTCTTAAACTTCAATAACCACCATCCCAGATGAAGACCCAACTACCCGTATTAAACTTCCCTCCTCCTCCCCCTCCATCTTCTCTCTCACGATCGCATTCATTACCAGACACGACCCGAGAGTGTTGATTCCATCAACACAATTCCACGACCGGGCTCGTCAGCTGTGTCAGCTGGGGCCCGGCTTCGTCAAGCTCCGTCAGCCGGCAGTGTTGACCCAACTCCCGGAATTAAATCGGACCCCCGAGTTAATTTCATTGTACAGTTGAGACCTGGTTGTGAGGTGTTTTCTTAGAGTTAGTGAAGTGTGGACTCCCTCGCCATTTGTTAACACACACACACACACACACACACACACATATATATATATATATATATATATATATATATATATATATATATATATATATATATATATATATATATATATATATATATTCCTATGAGTCCACGGGGAAAATGAATCCTTTCCAATATATATATATTATTATTTTTATTATACTTTGTCGCTGTCTCCCGCGTTTGCGAGGTAGCGCAAGGAAACAGACGAAAGAAATGGCCCAACCCCCCCCCCCCCATACACATGTATATACATACGTCCACACACGCAAATATACATACCTACACAGCTTTCCATGGTTTACCCCAGACGCTTCACATGCCCTGCTTCAATCCACTGACAGCACGTCAACCCCGGTATACCACATCGCTCCAATTCACTCTATTCCTTGCCCTCCTTTCACCCTCCTGCATGTTCAGGCCCCGATCACACAAAATCTTTTTCACTCCATCTTTCCACCTCCAATTTGGTCTCCCTCTTCTCCTTGTTCCCTCCACCTCCGACACATATATCCTCTTGGTCAATCTTTCCTCACTCATCCTCTCCATGTGCCCAAACCACTTCAAAACACCCTCTTCTGCTCTCTCAACCACGCTCTTTTTATTTCCACACATCTCTCTTACCCTTACGTTACTCACTCGATCAAACCACCTCACACCACACATTGTCCTCAAACATCTCATTTCCAGCACATCCATCCTCCTGCGCACAACTCTATCCATAGTCCACGCCTCGCAACCATACAACATTGTTGGAACCACTATTCCTTCAAACATACCCATTTTTGCTTTCCGAGATAATGTTCTCGACTTCCACACATTCTTCAAGGCCCCCAGGATTTTTGCCCCCTCCCCCACCCTATGATCCACTTCCGCTTCCATGGTTCCATCCGCTGCCAGATCCACTCCCAGATATCTAAAACACTTCACTTCCTCCAGTTTTTCTCCATTCAAACTCACCTCCCAATTGACTTGACCCTCAACCCTACTGTACCTAATAACCTTGCTCTTATTCACATTTACTCTTAACTTTCTTCTTCCATACACTTTTCCAAACTCAGTCACCAGCTTCTGCAGTTTCTCACATGAATCAGCCACCAGCGCTGTATCATCAGCGAACAACAACTGACTCACTTCCCAAGCTCTCTCATCCCCAACAGACTTCATACTTGCCCCTCTTTCCGAAACTCTTGCATTTACCTCCCTAACAACCCCATCCATAAACAAATTAAACAACCATATATATATATATATATATATATATATATATATATATATATATATATATATATATATATATATATATATATATATATATACATATATATATATATATATATATATATATATATATATATATATATATTAAATTCTTATATAGGTTTCTTCTGATAAGATGGGACCATATATATGGACTGTGTCGTCCACCACGCCTTACTATCATACATACACGAAGGGGAAGTTTGGGGAAAATGACCCACTACACCTCTTTTCCTCCCATCACGATAACCTCCCTCTTATTATAGCAGTGGTGGACCACAACTTTAACAGAACGTGCGTCCATCACATCCCTCACTGAACATGAGAGAACCTCCAGTCTGCACCCTTGTTATTTCCCACACCTTCCTATTTCTAATTGGTCACTTACTGTCGCCACTTTGCCAATAACCCTCACCATATTGCCACTAAGCACTCACCCCTCGACCACTAACCACCACCTCTCCTGGTTAGCACACACACACACACACCCATCCCTCCACCAGCCACCACAAGGCCACTAACTACCCCCTCTACCTCTCCCCCCCCCCCCCCTCACCGTGCTAATGGTGTGGCCACACCCATTAAGAATGGTAATCATGGGTGTAGGTGATGAATGGCGCCGATTGAGTCCACACACACACACACACACACACACCAGCGTGACCCCCTGGCTCGGTGTGGTCGTGTGGCCGTCACTATACAAAGACGTGGAATTGACATACGCGTTCAGTCCGGCTGTGCGTATCCGCAGTTTGCGTAATGTTTCTCACGTGTTTCGCTACGCTTCCTTTTTCACGTGAGACAAATAAGCAAAATGCGTTCATTTTTACACACAGTGAACGTTCTACTGTGTCTAGTTAGATTTCTTTCGTTGTTACTGGTAAGTAAATTGAGTTTTGGTCCAGCACGCAAGTCTGAACGAAAGATGTATATAAAAAAAAGATGATGAAATGATAAAAGAGAAAAAGTGCTACAATTACTTTTCGTAAATAATCCTGATGCTTAGGTGAATACTCCCTCGAACACGACGATACGACTCTTGAGCACGACGGTACGACCCCTTGAGCACAACGGTACGACTCTTGAGCACGATGGTACGACACATGAGCACGACGGTACGACTCTTGAGCACGACGGTACGACCCCTTGAGCACAACGGTACGACTCTTGAGCACGATGGTACGACACATGAGCACGACGGTACGACTCTTGAGCACGACGGTACGACCCCATTGAGCACGCCGGTACGACCCCTTGAGCACGACGGTACGACATAATCTTTGGCCTGACTCATGAAAGGTCAGGTCAAAGGCCAACCCCGCCGTCACACCCAGGGGTCGTACCGGCGGCGCCCTCAAGGCTCGCGCTATCGTGTCCAAGGGTCGTACTTCCCTGCTTAACGCTCTAAGGTATCATTCAAGATAACACCTTAATGATATGCGTCAAGTTATCACCAACAATAGTCAGGTGTGTGGCTACCCCCCATGAAAATCAGGTGTGTGTGTGTGTGTGTGTGGCTATCTCCATGATAGTCAGGTGCGTGTGTGGCTCTACCCCCATGATAGTCAGGTGTGTGTGTGGCTACCCCCATGATAGTTAGGTGTGTGGCTACCCCCATGATAGTCAGGTGTGTGGCTACCCCCATGATAGTCAGGTGTGTGGCTACCCCCATGATAGTCAGGTGTGTGGCTACCCCCATGATAGTCAGGTATGTGGCTACCCCCATGATAGTCAGGTGTGTGTGTGGCTACCCCCATGATAGTCAGGTGTGTGGCTACCCCCATGATAGTCAGGTGTGTGGCTACCCCCATGATAGTCAGGTGTGTGGCTACCCCCATGATAGTCAGGTGTGTGGCTACCCCCATGATAGTCAGGTGTGTGTGTGGCTACCCCCATGATAGTCAGGTGTGTGGCTACCCCCATGATAGTCAGGTGTGTGTGTGGCTACCCCCATGATAGTCAGGTGTGTGTGTGGCTACCCCCATGATAGTCAGGTGTGCGGCTACCCCCATGATAGTCAGGTGTGTGTGTGGCTACCCCCATGATAGTCAGGTGTGTGTGTGGCTACCCCCATGATAGTCAGGTGTGTGGCTACCCCCATGATAGTCAGGTGTGTGTGTGGCTACCCCCATGATAGTCAGGTGTGTGGCTACCCCCATGATAGTCAGGTGTGTGTGTGGCTACTCCCATGATAGTCAGGTGTGTGGCTACCCCCATGATAGTCAGGTGTGTGGCTACCCCCATGATAGTCAGGTGTGTGGCTACCCCCATGATAGTCAGGTGTGTGTGTTGCTACCCCCATGATAGTCAGGTGTGTGTGTGGCTACCCCCATGATAGTCAGGTGTGTGTGTGGTTACCCCCATGATAGTCAGGTGTGTGTGTGGCTACCCCCATGATAGTCAGGTGTGTGTGTGGCTACCCCCATGATAGTCAGGTGTGTGTGTGGCTACCCCCATGATAGTCAGGTGTGTGTGTGGCTACCCCCATGATAGTCAGGTGTGTGTGTGGCTACCCCCATGATAGTCAGGTGTGTGGCTACCCCCATGATAGTCAGGTGTGTGTGTGGCTACCCCCATGATAGTCAGGTGTGTGGCTACCCCCATGATAGTCAGGTGTGTGGCTACCCCCATGATAGTCAGGTGTGTGGCTACCCCCATGATAGTCAGGTGTGTGTGTGGCTACCCCCATGATAGTCAGGTGTGTGGCTACCCCCATGATAGTCAGGTGTGTGGCTACCCCCATGATAATCAGCTCTGTTGCCAACAGTCTACCAGGCCGGCGTCTAGAGCTCACCCATTGTCACCCATTCAAGCGTCGACCAGTTGCCGCTCATCCAACTGTCGACCAGTTGCCACACACACACACACACACACACACACACTGGTCTGAGAGACGCACATGAAACACAGCCTCTGGGCTCAGCCAATTGTCAAGGAAACATGTCGCTGCAACCACCCATTTTTCTCCCATTAAGACCGCCCAGCTGTTTGGAATGTCACACAACCAGCAGATTGGACTGGTCATCTGCAGTGTGACGCCCCCCGACCACCACGTACCAACCAGCTGCACTGTCATGTGGTGGTGAAGTGGTCCAGTCACTTCCTCGGCTTAATGTGAGACCTTTTACGTCGCTACGTACGATAAAGCCTTTTACGTCGCTACGTACGATTGAGCCTTTTACGTCGCTACGTGCGATAAAGGCTTTTACGTCGCTACGTACGATTGAGCCTTTTACGTCGCTACGTACGATAAAGCCTTTTACGTCGCTACGTACGATAAAGCCTTTTACGTCGCTACGTACGATTGAGCCTTTTACGTCGCTACGTACGATTAAGCCTTTTACGTCGCTACGTACGATGAAGCCTTTTACGTCGCTACGTACGATAAAGCCTTTTACGTCGCTACGTACGATAAAGCCTTTTACGTCGCTACGTACGATAAAGCCTTTTACGTCGCTACGTACGATAAAGCCATTTACGTCGCTACGTACGATGAAGCCTTTTACGTCGCTACGTACGATTAAAGCCTTTTAATTCGCTACGTACGATGAAGCCTTTTACTTCGCTACGTACGATGAAGCCTTTTACGTCGCTACGTACGATTTAAGCCTTTTACGTCGCTACGTACGATTAAGCCTTTTACGTCGCTACATACGTTCGCCTCGAGATTCGTGGGTAGATTCGTATGAATTCGAATCGGAAATACGACTCCGATTCGTAAACTTTGAGAACGCAATGTGAGGCACGGAGGAATAGGTCAATTATACGACAATGTGACTTGTTAACATTTAGAGTACGATACCTGACGTATGGCATTATCAACTTAACTGTCCTGGTATAATTGGCCATTACTTGGCATTTATCCGAGGTCAACCATCAGGTCACGGAGCCACAGGAGTGGAATTCCAAGACCAGGTTGGGGGGTTGAGGGGGTATTATCCTCCCCCCTTGAATGATCTAAGTCGACTTTAATTGGGTTGTTAAGAGACGTGGGCCGTCCTGGGTCCTGTAACTACACACATAGACGTACATATGTCACCCCGCTGAAATAGATACACAGATTGCTGAATCAATAGATAGACTGATAGATAGGGGAATGATGATAATGTTATCGTCACAAATACGATTGTAATAGGGAGTCAGATATCAAAATGGAGGTCATTATTGTGTATCTTTGACCTCCTTCCCCCTACCAACAACGGCCATTTGCTATAATGAGGTTATTTTGCATACAATAAGAGCGAAAGTCTTGTGTGATCTCCAAAGCATTTCAACTTAGTAGACGGCTCCATATATATATGGTGTAGCTTGTTTTTACTGCTGGTTCTGACCTCTGTATTAAAGTTGCGTTTAGAGATATCTCTCTCTCGTTAGTCTGTGTGTGTGTGTGTGTGTGTGTGTGTGTGTGTGTGTGTGTGTATGGGGGGGAAGGGAAGGGGGCTGGTTGGTATAGGGAGATTATAAAGAGAATCTGATGTTCGAACTCATTTGAATATCATAAAATGATTTGCACAATGGTATTCTACCTTTCCTGTGGTTCATGTTTACGAGAGAGAGAGAGAGAGAGAGAGAGAGAGAGAGAGAGAGAGAGAGAGAGAGAGAGAGAGAGAGAGGACACACCCACCCCTATAGTCATTATAACTCACCATTGAACACATCTAGGCACATCTTAACTTCCTGTATTCAGAGCGAACGAACAACCTTGAACAAAGGAGAGACAAACATTCCCTAGAAGCACAGACCATCATACATCCACGCGAAAGTCTAGCTAATGTTTCTTGCCAGCGGATCATACAGGTCCTCTGTGTGTGTGTGTGTGTGTATGTGTCCTCCAGCAACCAGTCTGGTGTAGACGGTAGTCAGGAAGAATGTTCGCTGGCGGGTGTTCGCTCGGGTTCACAACACACGACCAGAATGTCTCATCTCAACTTGGGTAGATTTACCCATGCAGAATACCTCGTCTCAAGTTGGGTAGACTTACCCCCTCCCGCCCATCTTCCACGCCCAGCTTAATGCAAGCCTGCGAGACTTTCGGGCTTAAACTGCCTGGCTGTCAAGTTGGTTCGAATCCCGTATGATATAAAGACTTAACATTACGAAGTTATCCTCTTCCCGTGTATCGTATACGTGGTCTGTGCCATAACTGTATTGAGTCTACTCTGTAGGGTAATAGAATAGACTGGATATGGTCTTTGATTTACTATGGAAGCCATTTGAGTAAAGTGGATGACTTAAAAAATGGGTTAATTATACAGTTTAGATTTCGTTATATAATTTCGTTCTATAGTCTTGCTCACCAGCATCGAGGTGTGGTGTACTCCCTTGCCACACAGCCTTGCCAAAGTGGCCCTTACAATGCAGGATGTACGTACATAATGTTCTTTCGTGACATTTACCTTCGCCCTCACCAGGAAGTAGCATTGGCAACACTGCATGTAGTAATAATTTGTTGTGTGTTTTTTTATTCATAATTATCATAACTTCCTGGATCGTTTACAAGCAGGATTGATCCTCATGATAAATGATTATTACTTCTTACAGGATATAGTAGTGATTAATGGGCCATGAGGGATTATTATAGTCAAGTTTTTTGTCTGTGATTTAATCATGCTGATTATAGTGTGATAATTCACCTTTAATGGCGTACTGAGAATTATAAGTAATCTACGATAATTCATAAAAATATGTCTATATTACATTTACATAGAACGTGGTGTTTGTGTGTTTGTTTGTTTGTTTTTTTGGTTTATTTGCTCTGTTTCAGTTTCCGTGCTCCAGCATACTCGATGTTTCCTTTATTAGGTCATCTCCCCCATCCCCACTCCAACCTCACCCCAATCCCACTCCAACCCCACTCCAACCTCACCCCAACCCCACCCCAGCACCTCCTCCTCCCTCCTATTCCATCATTCAGTTCCCTTCCATCTCCATTTCCATCTCGTTTCGACCCCACCCCCCCCACCCGCCGCCGCCTCTGAGTTCTCTCTCCCATGTCACTGACATTTCTCCCACTGAGAAATACAAATTTCTCCCACTGAGAAATACCACTTGATTGGATTATTTTTTTTTTCTCCAGTGTGTGGTTGGATTGCATTCTTCCCCCAACCCAGCCACATCCACCCACACTCACTCACACCCTCACACCCTCCCTCCCTTTCTCATCTCATCTCTCCCCCACACCCCATCTCTCTCTCTCTCTCTCTCTCTCTCTCTCTCTCTCTCTCTCTCTCTCTCTCTCTCTCTCTCTCTCTCTCCCTCCCTTTGTCACCCTCCCCTCTTCTCCCCAGGCCAACCAACCATCCTCCCCTTCCATGAGCCACCAATACATGCAGATAGCATTTGCACCTCCGTGGAGATTAAAGATTTTCGACACGAAAAATAAAATGAAGAAAGCTCTTTGCTCTGACCCCAGACTCTTCCTTTACCTCCTGGGGTTTACCAGGAGGTGGTACATAGAGCTCTGTGTAAGCCTGTGTGGTCCCGTGGAAGGTTTACTTACACACTTTGAAGTATACTAAACGATAGACCGATACACATGTCATATACAAAAAGTTGTAGTTTACCCATAATGCTATTGTAGTTTACCTGTACTACCTATATTACCTCTGGTGCTCTTCTAGTTTACCTCGAATGCTCTCATAGTTTACCTATGCTATCTTTCGTATGTCACCTCTAATGCTCTCGTGGTTTACCCATGATGCTCTCGTATGCTGCCCATAATGCTCTCGTAGTTTACCCATAATGTTCTCGTAGTTTACCCATGATGCTCTCGTAGTTTACTCATAATGTTCTCGTAGTTTACCCATGATGCTCTCGTAGTTTACCCATAATGCTCTCGTAGTTTACCCATAATGCTCTCTTAGTTTACCCATGATGCTCTCGTAGTTTACTCATAATGCTCTCGTAGTTTACTCATAATGCTCTCGTAGTTTACCCATAATGCTCTCTTAGTTTACTCATAATGCTCTCGTAGTTTACCCATGATGCTCTCGTAGTTTACTCATAATGTTCTCGTAGTTTACCCATAATGCTCTCGTAGTTTACCCATAATGCTCTCGTAGTTTTACGCACAAAAGATACGACCCTTGATCACGACGATTTCTACCCTTGAGTACGACACAGTCCAGCCTTTGAGTAAGATGGCCTTGGTGTTCGAACCTATCCCATGATGATAGTCTATCCTGCACTACCAACATAATCTAACCACAGCCTAGCCACTCCGCGCAACCCTGAGGCTCAAGTACTTCTAAAAGAATAGATATATAAAAAGAGGCGAGTGGCGGGAATTTCAGTCTAAAAGAACAATAAGCAGAACTAGAAGTTGTCAGAGAACTTTTATTTTTACGTCTGCCGTGGGAG
>NC_092225.1:22091442-22126442 GCF_036320965.1 Panulirus ornatus | reverse complement strand
GTATTTCAGATCTTATGTAGTGCACTGTAGTCGTAATGATCTCCTGTAAAGTAAGTAGTTAAGTTGTAATCGTGTCTGTCTACGAGGTCCAAGTTGAAAGACGTGAAAGATATCTTAATACGTTTTAACTCATCCACGAACGCAAAAGATGTATGTATATTCATACGTAATCTAATACATCTAAGTTTCTTTAAGATCATCTAGAACACATCTAAATGTATCTAGATTGCATCCGGTTTCTCACTGTATCCGGATTAGTATCGTATCTGGGATTTTATTGTGTCCGGGTCTTGGTTATATCCGGATTCCCGCTGTATCCGAATTTTTTTTTTTATCGTATCCGGATTCTTATGACGTCCAGCTTCTTACTGTATCCGGATTCTTCCCCAGGGTCAAGAAGAACGTTCAAGAGAGCTTCTCCCCAGTGGGTAGGAACATCGTGGGATTCTCCTCCACTGGTCACAATCCTTGTGACCCTTCCTCCCCAGTGGCCAGAATTATCATGGGTTCTCCACAGTGGTTAGAATCATCATCGCTTGCTTTATCCCACAGTGACTAGGAGTATCACGGGCTTTTCCCCAGTGGCAAGAGTCCTTGTTGAGTTCCAATCCTGTTCTTGAATGCAGTTCTAATATCGAACTTCACCAGCTTTGGAGCTTTGTTTAGGTTCCCTTGTAAGTTGATGCAATCCCCTCCTTGCTCTTCAGCTTGCCTCATGACTTATTCCTCATCAGCAAACAGAAGCAGGTAAGAGTTCCACACACCTCATGGTAAGTCATTCTTCCCATAGATTCGAGTAATGGTCTCAGATGAGAACCCTGTGGCACTCCACTCCCCTGGTGACCTCACACCCATATGTTCCCATGGCTCCTCCTCTCTCTTCCACGATGGACCAGCTTTGTTGCCCTCCTCTGGACTTACTCCATTAGTTCTTGGTGCTTCTTCAAGTGCGGTGACCAGTAAGGTGCTGTTCGTGTGTGTGTGTGTGTGTGTGTGTGTGTGTGTGTGTGTGGAGGTATGGGGGTGGCAGTGAGGCCCGAGAAGGGGAGGGAGGTATAGCAGGATGACTAGGATTAACGGTCAACTGCTGAATGTAAATTCGCTTTTCCTAACTAGGGACTCCCACTGGCTGAGGTCACAGGGATATGACCTCCCCCCTCTCTCTCTCTCTCTCCTGCAGAGAGAGAGAGAGAGAGAGAGAGAGAGAGAGAGAGAGAGAGAGAGAGAGAGAGAGAGAGAGAGAGAGAGAGAGAGAGTCCTGCCATCCCTCATTTCATTCTTTTTGAGCCCCTTCAAGTGCCGGGGCTCAGGGAGAACTCTATTTCTCTAAGTGGTGCGGGTCGTTCTGTCCTCCAGAAGGAGACCCGTTGAAGGATATTTCCTCTCAAATGCAACGATGAGGTGACCTACCTCACGTTAATGTTTTCCTGTATTCCTTAGGGCGCGGGCGGGCGCACGCGCACACACACACACACACACACACACAAAAGCATCAATGACGAGTACTTGTGCCCACAAGACATTTGTCCTAGTTGAGATGCCACACATACAGTGTATCCCCAGTTCAGATGGAGCCGCTGTACCTTAACGTGAGGGAGAGATGGTGAAGACGTCGCCCTCGACAGCCACAAGGAGGGTAAACAGCTGCCCCAGTCTGGACGGAGGAGGAGGAGGAGGAGGAGGAGGAGGAAGAGCGGAAGAAGAAGGAGAAGGAGGTGGGTCTGGACGGAGGAGGAGGAGGAGGAGGAGGAGGGGAAGAAGAAGGAGAAGGAGAAGGAGGAGGAGGGGAAGAAGAAGGAGAAGGAGGAGGAGGAGGAGGAGGTGGTCTCCTAGGACATCGTCGAATTCGTCCATGATCCCGTCGGCCCACCCACACTCACATACGGCACCTGTGTGTGGCACGTATTGCGCCACTGTGTGGCCGCTGCGTGACGCGTTAGAAGGGAGGTGAGAGAGAGAGAGAGAGAGAGAGAGAGAGAGAGAGAGAGAGAGAGAGAGAGAGAGAGAGAGAGAGAGAGAATGATAAACATCCATCCCCTCCTCCCCTCCTCCCCCAGTGTAAAGTTTTCAACATACTGAGTGATTTAATGGTTCCCTCATTACAGGAGGATTTTTGAAGAGTCGTACGCTTTTTTGCCTCGTTAAATCCCCCCCCCCCACCCACCGACGACCACCGTGGTAGTTGCTGATGCGAAGGTACGACCCCACACACACCACACCACACCACACCCCTCCCTCCCTGTGGACGACTGTACTGTACTGCCCCAGGACGTAGTGGTGAGAAGGGGGCATTGGAGACGAGGGCCACCTTCGACCAGACCCTTAAAGATCAGGTCAGAGGGTCGAGGTCATCGTACTCCTTTTCCCACCTTGTTAAGGCTGTTCTTAAGGTAAGCGTGCAATCTAAGGTCAAATTCGTTGTACGTTTTCTGTATTTACTGCCGTAATGTTGTTAGGGTCATGTAGGCATAGTGGCCCTCTGGTGGTGTCGCTGTATATGATCATATAATGAATGACGTAGGTTTCTTTAATGTCCTATAGTCATCATCATTACGTAGTTCGCTTGTTAGGAATGAATTATCCAGGGGGTCAGACAGGTCACAGCGGTGACCTGGGGGGGGGGACACCAATTCCTCACAAGCTAGAGTGATCTTCTCTCTCTCTCTCTCTCTCTCTCTCTCTCTCTCTCTCTCTCTCTCTCTCTCTCTCTCTCTCTCTCTCTCTCTCTCTCTCTCTCTCTCTCTCTCCGATTTCCAAAATCTCGGAATCCTTTTCGTCGCTTTTAGCTCACTGGATTCCATTCCCTCCCCCTCCCTTCTTCCCTCCCTCCTTACCCTCCCTCCTTCCCTCCCCCCTTACCCTTCCTCCTTCCCTCTCTCCCTCCTTCCCTCTCTCCCTCTCCCTCCCTCTCCCTCTCCGCCGACGCAAGAGTTGGATTTTAGTATACTGACAGAACCCCCCCCACCCCGAGCCCCTCCCATCTGTGGGCGGTATCCCCTCACCCGCTCCCCTGGCCGTCCGTACCGTCTCACCCCCGTCCATATCTGCCGTCTTCTGGTCCTGTCTGAGACGGAAGACCCACGTCGCCTGGGGAGAAAAACTCGTCCAGACTGACAGGTTTATCCCCTCCCTCGACCGATGGAAAAACCACGTAATAAAAGAGCTTTGACTGCCTCCTCCTCCTCCTCCTCCTCCTCCTCCTCCTCCTTCTCCTCCTCCTCCTCCTCCTCCTCCTCCTCCTCCTCCTCTTTCTCCTCCTCCTCCTCCTTCTCCTCCTCACCTAGCAAGCTGCAGGCAGACCTCCTTTTCCTCATCCTCCTCCTCCTCCTTCCTTCCTGCCACTCCATCACCTCCTTCGTTATACCTTTCTCCTTCTATCTCTCGTTTCCCTCCCAAGCTCTCACTCCTCGTACCCTAACTCTCCTCTCTTCCTTAATATCCTTCCTTCTTGCTACCCATCCTTCTCTCAGCTTTTCCCCTCCCCCTCCTCCTTCCTTCCTCTTTCCCCCCCCCCCCCCGTCAAACAACCCCTCCTCTTGTATCTCCATCTCATTTCTCTTCCCCTTCCGTATCCGCTAGCCTGCTGGAATGACTCACGGAGGACCTTGGCAGCCGTCCAGGCCCCATTCTCCTCCCTCCTGTCTGGCATCGTCGGCACCGGGGGTCTCCAGGATGTGAGGCTGGCGTCTGGTCGCTTGCGTCTGGTCGCCCCAGACATCCAGGTCATGAGGCCGGCGTCTGGACGCGCGCGTCTGGTCGCCCCAGATATCCAGGTCATGAGGCCGGCGTCTGGACGCATGCGTCTGGTCGCCCTAGTCGTCCAGGTCATGAGGCCGGCGTCTGGACGCTCGCGTCTGGTCGCGCCAGTCGTCCAGGTCATGAGGCCGGCGTCTGGACGCTTGCGTCTGGTCGCCTCAGACATCCAGGTCATGAGGCCGGCGTCTGGACGCTCGTGTCTGGTCGCCCTAGTCGTCCAGGTCATGAGGCCGGCATCTGATTGCTTGCTTACCCTTCCACCCACATTATGACTTCGAGTCTGAGGCCTGGCGTCACGTCCCGGGGCCCCTTCCATCTCCCCGGGGCCTGACGCTCACGTTAATAACTCCGAATCCTGACGGAGGAGAGTGGGTCGTGTCCTCCAGCCACTTGGGAACGAGTCCTGGTCCGCTGGTCGTCCTCGAGGAGTGGGGAGTTGTGAGGGACGGTGACGCAGACCGGGGAAACCAAAGTCATTCTAGATTCTTTTTTTATTTTAGCGGTGGATTAAGGGTTAGTCCTGGATTAAGACGTCGGTGGTGGTGGTGTGGTGTGGTGTTGGTGGTGTCTTATGGGACTGGTTGACAAAAGAGGAGAGGAGTAGAGAGGCGAGGAGTGTTGTCAGAAGGTGGGATAAGGATGGGATATTCATGCGTGTAAGGGGAAGCCAAGGGTAGAGGGTGGAAGAGAGAGAGAGAGAGAGAGAGAGAGAGAGAGAGAGAGAGAGAGAGAGAGAGAGAGAGAGAGAGAGAGAGAGAGAGAGAGAGAGAGGAAGAACGTTTTTTGGCCGAGGTGTGAGACTGTTGGCTGCTGGCGTATCCAGTGGCTATGGGGTGGGAGGGGGACACACACTTCAGCCGGGTTATGGTAGAACGTGATGCCTCACGGGCATGGAGGAGGTGAGGTGTGAGATATGATGTGCAGCCTGGCTGTGGGGTTGAACCCCTTGGATATAAGGCGCTCTGGTGGATAAGGTGGAAAGCTTACGTTTAGTTGCATGTGAAGGAAACGTTTTGGTTAAGTCTTCGTTCCTGGGATCTGTGGGGTTCGTTTCTGCTGTCTGTGGGGTTCGTTCCTTCTGCTGTCTGGGGGGTTCGTTCCTGGTGTCTTTGGGGTTCGATGCTGCTGTCTGGGGATGGTTCGTTCCTGCTGTCTGTGGGGTTCGTTTCTGCTGTCTGTGGGGTTCGTTTCTGCTGTCTGTGGGGTTCGTTTCTGCTGTCTGTGGGGTTCGTTTCTGCTGTCTGTGGGGTTCGTTTCTGCTGTCTGTGGGGTTCGTTTCTGCTGTCTGTGGGGTTCGTTTCTGCTGTCTGTGGGGTTCGTTTCTGCTGTCTGTGGGGTTCGTTTCTGCTGTCTGTGGGGTTCGTTTCTGCTGTCTGTGGGGTTCGTTTCTGCTGTCTGTGGGGTTCGTTTCTGCTGTCTGTGGGGTTCGTTTCTGCTGTCTGTGGGGTTCGTTTCTGCTGTCTGTGGGGTTCGTTTCTGCTGTCTGTGGGGTTCGTTTCTGCTGTCTGTGGGGTTCGTTTCTGCTGTCTGTGGGGTTCGTTTCTGCTGTCTGTGGGGTTCGTTTCTGCTGTCTGTGGGGTTCGTTTCTGCTGTCTGTGGGGTTCGTTTCTGCTGTCTGTGGGGTTCGTTTCTGCTGTCTGTGGGGTTCGTTTCTGCTGTCTGTGGGGTTCGTTTCTGCTGTCTGTGGGGTTCGTTTCTGCTGTCTGTGGGGTTCGTTTCTGCTGTCTGTGGGGTTCGTTTCTGCTGTCTGTGGGGTTCGTTTCTGCTGTCTGTGGGGTTCGTTTCTGCTGTCTGTGGGGTTCGTTTCTGCTGTCTGTGGGGTTCGTTTCTGCTGTCTGTGGGGTTCGTTTCTGCTGTCTGTGGGGTTCGTTTCTGCTGTCTGTGGGGTTCGTTTCTGCTGTCTGTGGGGTTCGTTTCTGCTGTCTGTGGGGTTCGTTTCTGCTGTCTGTGGGGTTCGTTTCTGCTGTCTGTGGGGTTCGTTTCTGCTGTCTGTGGGGTTCGTTTCTGCTGTCTGTGGGGTTCGTTTCTGCTGTCTGTGGGGTTCGTTTCTGCTGTCTGTGGGGTTCGTTTCTGCTGTCTGTGGGGTTCGTTTCTGCTGTCTGTGGGGTTCGTTTCTGCTGTCTGTGGGGTTCGTTTCTGCTGTCTGTGGGGTTCGTTTCTGCTGTCTGTGGGGTTCGTTTCTGCTGTCTGTGGGGTTCGTTTCTGCTGTCTGTGGGGTTCGTTTCTGCTGTCTGTGGGGTTCGTTTCTGCTGTCTGTGGGGTTCGTTTCTGCTGTCTGTGGGGTTCGTTTCTGCTGTCTGTGGGGTTCGTTTCTGCTGTCTGTGGGGTTCGTTTCTGCTGTCTGTGGGGTTCGTTTCTGCTGTCTGTGGGGTTCGTTTCTGCTGTCTGTGGGGTTCGTTTCTGCTGTCTGTGGGGTTCGTTTCTGCTGTCTGTGGGGTTCGTTTCTGCTGTCTGTGGGGTTCGTTTCTGCTGTCTGTGGGGTTCGTTTCTGCTGTCTGTGGGGTTCGTTTCTGCTGTCTGTGGGGTTCGTTTCTGCTGTCTGTGGGGTTCGTTTCTGCTGTCTGTGGGGTTCGTTTCTGCTGTCTGTGGGGTTCGTTTCTGCTGTCTGTGGGGTTCGTTTCTGCTGTCTGTGGGGTTCGTTTCTGCTGTCTGTGGGGTTCGTTTCTGCTGTCTGTGGGGTTCGTTTCTGCTGTCTGTGGGGTTCGTTTCTGCTGTCTGTGGGGTTCGTTTCTGCTGTCTGTGGGGTTCGTTTCTGCTGTCTGTGGGGTTCGTTTCTGCTGTCTGTGGGGTTCGTTTCTGCTGTCTGTGGGGTTCGTTTCTGCTGTCTGTGGGGTTCGTTTCTGCTGTCTGTGGGGTTCGTTTCTGCTGTCTGTGGGGTTCGTTTCTGCTGTCTGTGGGGTTCGTTTCTGCTGTCTGTGGGGTTCGTTTCTGCTGTCTGTGGGGTTCGTTTCTGCTGTCTGTGGGGTTCGTTTCTGCTGTCTGTGGGGTTCGTTTCTGCTGTCTGTGGGGTTCGTTTCTGCTGTCTGTGGGGTTCGTTTCTGCTGTCTGTGGGGTTCGTTTCTGCTGTCTGTGGGGTTCGTTTCTGCTGTCTGTGGGGTTCGTTTCTGCTGTCTGTGGGGTTCGTTTCTGCTGTCTGTGGGGTTCGTTTCTGCTGTCTGTGGGGTTCGTTTCTGCTGTCTGTGGGGTTCGTTTCTGCTGTCTGTGGGGTTCGTTTCTGCTGTCTGTGGGGTTCGTTTCTGCTGTCTGTGGGGTTCGTTTCTGCTGTCTGTGGGGTTCGTTTCTGCTGTCTGTGGGGTTCGTTTCTGCTGTCTGTGGGGTTCGTTTCTGCTGTCTGTGGGGTTCGTTTCTGCTGTCTGTGGGGTTCGTTTCTGCTGTCTGTGGGGTTCGTTTCTGCTGTCTGTGGGGTTCGTTTCTGCTGTCTGTGGGGTTCGTTTCTGCTGTCTGTGGGGTTCGTTTCTGCTGTCTGTGGGGTTCGTTTCTGCTGTCTGTGGGGTTCGTTTCTGCTGTCTGTGGGGTTCGTTTCTGCTGTCTGTGGGGTTCGTTTCTGCTGTCTGTGGGGTTCGTTTCTGCTGTCTGTGGGGTTCGTTTCTGCTGTCTGTGGGGTTCGTTTCTGCTGTCTGTGGGGTTCGTTTCTGCTGTCTGTGGGGTTCGTTTCTGCTGTCTGTGGGGTTCGTTTCTGCTGTCTGTGGGGTTCGTTTCTGCTGTCTGTGGGGTTCGTTTCTGCTGTCTGTGGGGTTCGTTTCTGCTGTCTGTGGGGTTCGTTTCTGCTGTCTGTGGGGTTCGTTTCTGCTGTCTGTGGGGTTCGTTTCTGCTGTCTGTGGGGTTCGTTTCTGCTGTCTGTGGGGTTCGTTTCTGCTGTCTGTGGGGTTCGTTTCTGCTGTCTGTGGGGTTCGTTTCTGCTGTCTGTGGGGTTCGTTTCTGCTGTCTGTGGGGTTCGTTTCTGCTGTCTGTGGGGTTCGTTTCTGCTGTCTGTGGGGTTCGTTTCTGCTGTCTGTGGGGTTCGTTTCTGCTGTCTGTGGGGTTCGTTTCTGCTGTCTGTGGGGTTCGTTTCTGCTGTCTGTGGGGTTCGTTTCTGCTGTCTGTGGGGTTCGTTTCTGCTGTCTGTGGGGTTCGTTTCTGCTGTCTGTGGGGTTCGTTTCTGCTGTCTGTGGGGTTCGTTTCTGCTGTCTGTGGGGTTCGTTTCTGCTGTCTGTGGGGTTCGTTTCTGCTGTCTGTGGGGTTCGTTTCTGCTGTCTGTGGGGTTCGTTTCTGCTGTCTAGACACACTGGCGCCAACCGGTCTGCCCACACATCATTACCGACAAACACACACACACACACACACACACACACACACACACACACACACACACACACACACACACACACACACACACACACACACACACACACACACACACACACACACACACACACCCTTTCTCCCTCAGTCACCCTGGAATAGCAACAGAAGATCCATAAATTCAAGTCATTCATGGCCAGAGTTCAGTGGCCACTGAAGTCTTCCATCATCTCTCTTCATGGCTTGCATAGTGGAGGAGGAGGAGGAGGCCAGTAACATAGTGACACACACACACACAGGCGAATACTTGCAACTGCTACTGTTGCAAGCAGAGGCACTCACCAAGCACAGGCGGAGGTACACACACACACACACACACACACACATACAGACACACACATACAGACAGGCACGCACGCACGCACGGGTCGCACGTATTGAACCGTTTCTTCTGGTATTCGGGCAGTTCAGGACGGGTTCCATTCGGGTCCGCGCGTCGCGTCGCTGTCCCTATGAATATTTGAGTCCACACTATGCGAAATTTGTACTCTGTGACGGCGTGAGTGCCTCCCGCCCCCCACACACACTCCCCCTTCCTCCCCCACACACTCCTTCTCCCTTTTCCTCCCTCCCCCCCCCCACACACACTCCGTCTCCTTCTTCCTCCCTCTCCCCCACACACTCCGTCTCCCTCTTCTTCCTTCCTTCTCTTTCATTCATTCTATACTCTTCCTCCCTCTGTCTCTATCCCTCTCCCTCCCTCTGCCATCACCTCCCTCACTATACGTCACAACCTTCCCTCTTCCGTCGCACCGTATCGAGACATGCCACGCAAACCCACAGTTATTGTCTTCATTCAAGACTTAATGGAATATCTTCGTATTTATCATCATTTCCTACGTTTTCTTCGTCATTGTTATTCTCACCATTCAGAGCGCATTTTCTATTGTCTATTTCTATTTTTTTTTTTTTCTATGTAACACGTTGGAAAGAATGTATTTTTTCCCGTCTCTTTATCATCGCAATTTACACTTTTCTGTAAAGTATTTCCGTTTCTCTTTTTTGATCCTTTTAATTTTCATTTGATGACATACGAGGGGCGGGGGGTGTTGACGACCGTCCTGGTCAGGTAGTTCGGCCGAAATCACCCAATTCATCATCCTCACCCCACCTCCCACACCCCCCACCACCACCAGCCCACCCTCCCATGGCATACTCATGCATATCCTCCCACACACAACACGCACGTGTACACACACACACACACACACACACACACACACACCCCACCACCACTCCACACACTCACACACACACACACATCTACACACGCATACCTACACACACACACACCTACAAAGACATACCCACACATACATTAACACACACACATGCCATCACACACCTACACCTCTCTCTCTCTCTCTCCCACACACACACACACACACACACACACACACACACACACACACCTCCTTCTCTTCCCCCCCCCACACACACACCTACAAAGACATACCCACACATGCATATACACACGCATGCTAACACACACCTACACCCTCTCCCACACACACACACACACACACACACACACACACACACATTAACGCTGATTACCCGAACATCTTCATCGCTTTATTCAGCCCATTAAGCACGACGACACGATCCTCCAGCACAACGGCACGATCCCTGAGCACGACGGCACGATCCTCGAGCACGACGACACGATCCTTGAATACGACGGTCCGATCTTTGAGTATGACGTCCTGGATGAGCTCAAAGGCCAGGCTATCGTACCGTCGTGCTCAGGGCTATCGTACCGTCGTGCTCAGGGCTATCGTACCGTCGTGCTCAAGGCCATCGTACCGTCGTGCTCAAGGCCATCGTACCGTCGTGCTCAAGGCCATCGGACCGTCGTGCTCAAGGCTTTAAAGAACAACACACGTCCTGGGGATCACAGAAAACGGGGAATATAAGTGAGGCCGCGTGAATGAATGTGTGTGTGTGTGTGTGTGAGAGAGAGAGAGAGAGAGAGAGAGAGAGAGAGAGAGAGAGAGAGAGAGAGAGAGAGAGAGAGAGAGAGAGAGAGACGTATCATGGCGGACCACCGCTGGACCGGCTCACTGGGTATTATTAATTCACCACAAAGGAAAGAAAAAAAAAAAAAAGAATTAGATGGCAGAGAACACGAGAGCCCGGCGTCAGACTTGTTGACGACGGCGTGGAATGCTGTCGCGAACCAGAGAGAGAGAGAGAGAGAGAGAGAGAGAGAGAGAGAGAGAGAGAGAGAGAGAGAGACCCACCTTCAGGATGAAGGAACCGCCATTATTACTCACCTCCTGCGCCCTCCTGGGGGCGGGGAACACACACAACCCAAGTGGGTCTGGGTGGGTCTGGGTCTGGGTGGGTCAGGGTGGGTTTGTTTAGTTACCAGGGGTCGAGAGACCCCACTGGAGGTGTTGAGGTGGGTGTGTGGGTGGGTGGGTGTGTGGGTGGGTGGGTGGGTGTGTGGGTGGGTGAGGGGTTGTGTGGAGGAACACGGTGGGAGGCTCCCATATGTTGGGGTCGGTGAAGGGACTGACCAAGGGGTCAGCAGGTAAGAGGGGAGAGGAGGGGAAATAAAGACATTACATGATAAGATCAGAGGAAGGGGATTAATGGAGGGAGACTCAAGGTAATGGTGGACATTAGATCAGAGGCGGTCAGTATTCGAACAAACTCCTGCAGGAGGAAATGGATGTACACATGTTCTTTTCTTTTTTTTCCATATTTGATACTTGTTTCCTGCGGTTGAGAGGTAGCGCCTGGGATAGACGAAGAAAAAGGCCGCATTCGCTCACATCCATTCTTTAGCTGTCATGTGTAATGCACCGAAACCACAGTTCTCTACCCATATCCAGGTTTCACAGACCTTTCCATGGTTTACCCAGGACGCTTCACATGCACCTGGTTCGGTCCATTGACAGCACGTCGACCCCTGTATACCATATATGAATATACAGATCCTTTCTCCATCTGTCAGATATTATGTACAGAAACCAGAAGTCTGCTATCCACAAACAAGTCCCATAGACCTCTCCATAGTTTCCATTACCCTTTTCCTGTTGCCTGGTTCAGTGCAGGTGACAGCACGTCGCCCCCTATATACCTCATCGACTCAATTCATTCTATCATAGCAATGCCTCTCGCTCTCTTAAGTGTTCGAGCCCCGATACCCTTAAGCGTCCACGACTCCATTCTTCCATCACCTTCTCGAATTCAGTTTACAGTTGTGTACATGCACTGTGTACTAAACTTTATAGACACATCACCCTAACGAGTCATCTACGCCGTAAGAGATTATAGCACTGCGTAGCCAGAAGTGTCATAACTACAATAACACACAGTAACACACGCATAGCATGAAGTTATAATACAAGATACACACACTCGTGTGAAGATGCAGCAACAGCGTAGCGAGACGTGGCACCACCGCGAGGGGAGGGGGAGGGAAAAGGTCAAGGCTACTACATAATTTGCTCCGCCCACCGGCCCGGCTCCTGACCATTCTGCTCCGCCCACCGGCCCGGGCTCCTGACCACTCTGCTCCGCCCACCGGCCCGGGCTCCTGACCACTCTGCTCCGCCCACCGGCCCGGGCTCCTGACCACTCAGCTCCGCCCACCGGCCCGGGCTCCTGACCACTCTGCTCCGCCCACCGGCCCGGGCTCCTGACCACTCTGCTCCGCCCACCGGCCCGGGCTCCTGACCACTCAGCTCCGCCCACCGGCCCGGGCTCCTGACCACTCAGCTCCGCCCACCGGCCCGGGCTCCTGACCACTCAGCTCCGCCCACCGGCCCGGGCTCCTGACCACTCTGCTCCGCCCACCGGCCCGGGCTCCTGACCACTCTGCTCCGCCCACCGGCCCGGGCTCCTGACCAACCCTATCTACTGGGAACTGTTGCGCCGATTCTCTTTTTCTTTAATGGACGGTCTTATCACACCATCTGCTCCCTCCAGTCTTGTAGAAATCTACACTTGAGTTATGGAAGCTATCTGTTAATTGAATCATTTTGTGGGATATGTTAGAAATGAATTATATATATATATATATATATATATATATATATATATATATATATATATATATATATATATATATATATATTTCTTTTTTTTCCAAACTATTCGCCGTTTCCAGCATTAGCGAGGTAGCGTTAAGAACAGAGGACTGGGCCTTTGAAGGAATATATATATATATATATATATATATATATATATATATATATATATATATATATATATATATATATATATATATATATCATGCAACCCCTTGAACTTATAGCAATCATTGAGCATAGTCGCTGTTTCAATAATTATAGCAGGGGGTTAATTAAAGATGAATTATATATATATTACATTAAGGCTTATGATCACATGATGTAGCACGCGTGGAGGGATGTTTCCTAATTGTTGAGGCTCTGGGTGCTGGAGCAACACTTGTGTTTAAAGTTAATTTTGTGGTCGTACATTTAGATTCTGATGCAAAAGTCCGTCTTACATTGAAGATCCTCAAGACGACCTTCTCAGCACGACGGTACGACCCTCGATCAAAGTCCGTCTTTTACTGAAGATCCTGAAGACGACCTTCTCAGCACGACGGTACGACCCTCCAGCACGGCGGTACGACCCTCGAGCTAGGCGGTACGACCCTCGAGCACGGCAGTACGACCCTCGAGCACGACGGTACGACCCTTGAGCACGACGGTACGACCCTCGAGCACGACGGTACGACCCTTGAACACAACGGTACGACCCTCGAACACGACGGTGCGACCCTCGAGCACGACCGTACGAAACTTGAGCGCGAAGTCACGACCTTTTGGGTACGGTGGACCGGCTTTTAACCCGACTCGAGAGAGAGAGAGAGAGAGAGAGAGAGAGAGAGAGAGAGAGAGAGAGAGAGAGAGAGACGCTCCACCGCCCAGAACGAGATTCCAGGAGAGGTAGCGAGCGAGCACAGAGCGGCCAGGTAAGTGGACGGAGTGAGTTCGACTGAACTCTGCTCTAAGTCTGACGATGGTTGAGGAGGTGGACAGAGGAGCCCTTGAGCCTGACGTGTGTATGTGTGTGTGTGTGTGTGTGTGTGTGAATATGTTCTTATAGCAGGCATGACATACCCTGAAGGCTGTGATTTTCACAAAATATATGAAAACACACACACACACACACACACACACACACACACACACACACACACACACACACACACACACACACACACACACACACACACACAGTTCTATTCATATAACCAGTAATATATATATATATAAAAGAAAATCCCCCACCTCCCTTCCTTCACCATTTACCTACCCTCTTGTAAATGTACAGAAAGTTTCTTTACCTTAAAACAAGAGAGCAGCAGTAGCAGTACACGAGACAAATCTTCACGCTTCTGTACGACGAAGTTTGAATCCAAACTCGTCCTGCTGAGCTCAGCTGAGCCGAGCTGAACCGAGCCGAGGGAGGGGGCTCTCCGAACCGAGGGTGGGGGTGGTGAGGTCCGAGTTTATGAAGACGTCAAAAGTTGTCGGGAAAATTTCACATTCTAAACGTGAGTTGTTGTTTCCCTCCTCCCCCCCTCCTCCCCTCTCCCCCCCCACCACCCCTCACACCTCTCTCTTCCCCCCCCTCACCCCCTTTCCCCCCCCCCCCACCGTGGTGCAGCATGGCCGAGGTAGCCAATCATGGCGTCTGTTGCAATCCCCCCACTTCCACACCCCCACCGCCTCCCGCCGTGAGCCACAGACGTACATGTATTTTGAGCTAGATTTATTTCTCTCTCTCTCTCTCTCTCTCTCTCTCTCTCTCTCTCTCTCTCTCTCTCTCTCTCTCTCTCTCTCTCTCTCTCTCTCTCTCCTTCCGTCCGTCGGGCGCGCCTCCATCAGCGAGGTGGACGACTGGTCAGGACGGACACACACACACCCTTCACCTCACCCCACACACCCCCAACATCAAGGGTCAAGCTCCACCCCTCCCTGGCTCCTCAAACCCCCCCATTCCTCCTCACCACCATCACCAGCACTCCACCATGCCGCCCATTTTCTAACAATGTTCTTTGATGATTACCAGAAGGGGGAAAGTTTGCGGTAGGGAGGGAGAAAGGGGAGCTGGGGGTGGAAACAAAATTGGCCAGGCGATGAGGGCAGGAGAGCTGGCCAATTTGTGAAACAAGTTGGATGTGGCTGGGGGGGGGGAAGAGCTGTTCTCCCCCCCCCCCTTTTCCAGAGGTGTGTGTGGGGCAAGGGGTGTGTGTGGGGCTAGGGGTGTGTGTGGGGCAAGGGGTGTGTGGTGGGGTGTGTGGCAAGCTGGGGTGTGGGTTAGTTGGAGAGGTAATATTATTCTTCACCTCCCTTGTCTCCACCTTTTCACCCCCATCCCCTTCCTTCTTTCCATTCCCCTTCCTCCCTGGCCAGCCCCTCTCTCGACGCCCGAGAGAAATGGGAGGAGGGGGAGCCTTCGTCTTCCTCACGCCTCTGCTTCAGCGGGCGTTGACGTGGGAGCGACTTCCGTACATTCTTTCAAAAGTATTTGTGGTTTTTCCTCCATGTAATAAAACTCTGATACAGAATCTACTCTACAGTAACGCACTCAACCCTCCACACACACACACACACACACACACAGCCGACACACTCAGCGTCATACAAACACACAACAGACTCACACACCCATATAGAAAATCATCTAACACACACACACACACACACACACACACACACACACACACACACACACACACTCCACGCACTCAACACAGCACATTCTGCTATATCCAACGCCTTCACCACTCATTACACACTCCCACGCCCATGACCTCGCCGCGCCACAACACACTCACCTCTTTCGTTGCACAGCTCTTGCAAAACACACTCAGCTCACCCTCTGTGCAAGGATGATGTGGCCGTCCGTCAACGTGATGAGAGCGAGCTACAGCACACCCCACCCACCCATGACATACTGCCTCCTGGAATATATTCATGACCCACGTATATATATATACATAACCCACCTCGCCCTCACGTGGGTTTCCCTTTAGGGTCGGGTGGGAGAGGTATACTTGGCGTGACGAGCCTGTGTCGTCTTCGAACATTGTGTATACCAATAGTGTCTCCTTCCGCTCCCCCAATAGGGACCCCAGTCACCGCATTCACCTGCTCTGCGGAGATGTGTATTTAGCGTGGAGTGGGTCAAGGAAGAAATGGTGGAGGGTCATGACAGTGCCCAGGGAGAGGAAGGGTTTATGGTGTGGTGGGACGTAAGGATGTATGTCCTGCTTAATGTGTCTGTGAGTTGAGTCTTGTGTACTGGGTGACTCTCTCTCTCTCTCTCTCTCTCTCTCTCTCTCTCTCTCTCTCTCTCTCTCTCTCTCTCTCTCTCTCTCTCTCTCTCTCTCTCTCTCTTCTCTATCTATCTATCTATCTATCTATCTTTCTGATAGGTGTTAGGCAGCCACCTCAACCAGGGAGGTGTGTGTGTGTGTGTGTGTGTGTGTGTGTGTGTGTGTGTGTGTGTGTGTGTGTGTGTGTATTACCCATCTAGGATACCGAGTGGGATAATGACGGCTGCTCAGTCACCCAGCACTTCAGTGGCTGTCAGGTTTTACTCCCTTTGGCTCAAGTTGCTAATTTCTCTTCATACATCACTCACTAGTAGGCTGCTGCTCCTGCTGGGATTCATGCCACAAACAGACTGTTTCTTCACCTCACCCGTGACACATGACCCTTACGTGACCTCACTCGACTCGTTCTTCGTGACATCTAGATCTTCCTGCGGTGAGCGCTACGTGCTGACCCTCCCGTACGATAAGCAAAACAAAAATCTCGTCGTAAATAGTTAAGTACAGAGACGGAGTGTTGCTTCACACATCATCGAACCGAGAATACGATGCTTCGTTTCTGCACCCGAATCCGGCTTCGGTAGCTTCAGTCAATCCCTGAAACACTGTAAGATCTCTCAAGATCCTTCAATCCCCAGGGCCTGAAGGAGTCTCTCCACACCTCGCTTCACTCAGGGTGACCCCCAAAAATGAAGTACCTTCAGGACTGTCTCTCTTTCTCCCTGAATTCTTCTCTAATCGAGTGAACTGGAAACGAGACGACAGCTCATGGTTTCGATCGACCTAATGAACCACACAGCCCAGCGTGATGTCCCTGTCTTCCACGTCAGACTTGGTGCAGAAGATGGTGTCCTCCGCCTGTTGTGTTCAAGATTATCCTCGTAGCTCCCTTGGATGTATTTTTCGTCTCGTGCTCCTCCTCTGATGAATGAAACTATTACCAAAGGAAGTATTACCCCCAGCTTTCTGCAGGCAGGTCTCTTCACTCCAGACGAAGCAACACGAACGTAAAACATTCTCTCTCTCTCTCTCTCTCTCTCTCTCTCTCTCTCTCTCTCTCTCTCTCTCTCTCTCTCTCTCTCTCTCTCTGTAACACACAAATAGCAACACGGACCCTGGGACTGGTGTCCCACGTGAAGCAACACAAGAGAGGCAAAAATTCCACCGAGCACCACCGAGGAGACGAAGCCCTTTGATCACTTCTCTCTTTGGAGCGCGATGGTGTCGTCAGCAAAAGGTGTGGTTATGAAGAATTAGGCCGAAGCAGGAGGCGCAGACGGAGGGAGAGAGAGAGAGAGAGAGAGAGAGAGAGAGAGAGAGAGAGAGAGAGAGAGAGAGAGAGAGAGAGAGAGAGAGAGAGAGGAAGAAGCTATTAAAAAGGATTAAAAAGAAGAAAGACGACATTTTTAAATCAAAAGTTGGGCCAAAGTCTCGTTAGGAGGAAATTTTATGGCTTCTGGAGGAAAATAAAGAATGATGGAGGGTTGTTCTCTGAAAATTATCATTATTATTATTATCATTATTATTATTAGCCATGAGACAAAGGATGTCTTATGGACAGAGGATAGAGGATCTCCTGTCTCTTCCATAACTAGTAGATGTGTTTCCCTCTCCTATCCCTTCTGGCGATGAAGTATCGCATGATGAGACACGCTCTGGTGCCACATCCATCGGCGTCTGAGGTCCTCCACTGCGGTGATGGTCTGCAGCCAACACCCTGGCCTGACACATCACCCACCTGGTCCTCACCTCCTCACTGATATTCTCCCTAAATATCTCTCCAGAACTTCAAAGATCCCATGAACACGTATGAATCTTCTTATTCCATTCCGTGCCATATATATATATATATATATATATATATATATATATATATATATATATATATATATATATATATATATATATATATATATTCTATCTATCTATCAAACTATTCGCCATTTCCCGCGTTAGCGACGGTAGCGTTAAGAACAGAGAACTGGGCCTTTGAGGGAATATCCTCACCTGGCCCCCTTCTCTGTTCCTTCTTTTGGAAAACTAAAAAAAAAAAAATAATGAGAGGGGAGGATTTCCAGCCCCCCGCTCCCTCCCCTTTTAGTCGCCTTCTACGACATGCAGGGAATACGTGAGAAGTATTCTTTCTCCCCCATCCCCAGGGATAATATATATACATATATATATATATATATATATATATATATATATATATATATATATATATATATATATTCCTATGAGTCCACGGGGAAAATGAAACACGAAAAGTTCCCAAGTGCACTTTCGTGTAATAATCACATCAGGGGAGATACAAGAGAGAAATATAACAGTCAGCTGATATACATCGAAGAGACGAAGCTATATATATATATATATATATATATATATATATATATATATATATAGACGAGTTTCCATCACGTTAGGTTAGCTCACGGGGTTTCAGGGCAATGGAGTTGCGTGGTCCTCTGGCTGGTGTGGGATGGGTTGGGTTGTGTACACCTTCATTAAAGGTGTGTGGTAACTTGGAAGCACCGCTTGGAGCCTCCAGCACCAACACTCTCTTGCAGTCTCCAACAACATCTACTGTAGCACGCCAGCAACTCTTTGTTGTAGTCTCCAACATCCTCCAACAACATCTACTGTAGTACTGCAACTTTCTCTCTCTCTCTCGTAGTCTGCAACATCCTCCAACAACATCTACTGTAGCACTCCTGCAACTCTTTGTTGTAGTCTGCAACATCCTCCAACAACATCTACTGTAGCACTCCAGCAACTCTCTCTCTCGTAGTCTCCAACAACATCTCCTGTAGCGGTCCAACAACTCTCTGTTGTAGCCTCCAACAACCTCCAACAACATTTACTGTAGCCTCCAACAACGCCTGATGCAGGTGTATATGACGGAGTGGAAACGGAAACAGAAAAATTGGAGAAAGCACGCCCGGGGGGGTGGGGGGGGCACTAGATGTATATAGGAGAGATGAAGCATGCTCATGGGAGCATTGAATGTATATAGGAGAAGTGAAGTATGCTCATAGGGCAGTAAATGTATATGGAAGGAGAGATGCAATACGCCTATGGGAGCATTGAATGTATATAGAAAAAGTAAAGTATGCTCATGGGAGCACTAGATGTATATAGAAGGAGAGATGAAACAAGTATGCCCCTAGGAGTCATCAGATGTATATAGAAGGGATGATTTAGATACGTGAGAGGCGTGGGAGATTCATCTATCGGGTTATGAAGCCTTTCTGTGACGTGGGAGGAAAGGTGCGTGTGGGTCCTTGCTCGACACTGGGCTCATACTATGAACGGAATTCACCGGCTCAAATGGGATGTTCTCTTCCTCACATATTCCTCTCTCTCTCTCTCTCTCTCTCTCTCTCTCTCTCTCTCTCTCTCTCTCTCTCTCTCTCTCTCTCTCTCTCTCTCTCTCTCTTTCTGTGTGTGTGTGTGTGTGTGTGTGTGTGTGAGAGTTCTGTACCACCTCAGTGTTGTTATAACTAACTCATAACCTACGTAATTGCCGACAGCCACCTCTCCCAGCCCTCTCATCCTTTATCAACGGCCCCAGTCATACCCCCCCAACCCCCCTAACGCTGGATCCACAATTTACCCCCCACTCCCACCACTCTCCTTTTTTTCCCCTCATGACAAAGGTCCCACCCAATCAGGGCCATGAGCCCTCACTGAGGCTGGGCCTTGCATGGAAAAGTAGGGGAGGATGGGGAGAGAGAGAGAGAGAGAGAGAGAGAGAGAGAGAGAGAGAGAGAGTCAGGGAGATATTCTGGATATGTTAAGGACGCTGTTCTGGGGAGATTAAGGGAGCTATTCTGTAAGGGTTAAGGGAGCTGTTCTGTAGAGTAAGGGAGGATATGAAACTGAGGAATTCAGAAAGGGAATGTGTGAGAAATTGTTGGATCAAACTTGGTGCATTAAAAGGTTACTGTGTGGAGATAATGGTAGATATAAACACTCAATTGATGTAAGAGATAGGGAGGCTAAGAAAGCTTTGCTTAAGAGATAACGAAAGCTTTTAAAACTCTGAGGATGAAGGCTGGGAAAATAGGAACGTGAGAGTAAATTGTGATACAAGCATGATGTTTTGTGTGAGATAGATAAAGCTTCAAATGCAGAGAGAGACTGAACCTTCTTTTGAAATCTGTAATACACGAGAGGGTAAAATTCACGATTACATTCTTCAAAGAGCTGAGGGGGAAGAAAAATGGGTTAGTTTCATAAAAACGTAAAGCAAATAATTCTTTTTAAAAAAAAGGGGGCTTAAAGGGATTTATAGAGTACGACAGAGGAAATGATAATTTAGGAAGGATGGAAAAATAGTTACGGAAAGATGAACAAGGAGTGGAAAGATGAAGATGTGTCACACTTAGTATGTCGCGGGGGTCAGAGATGATGAAGTCAACAAAAGAAGGAGAGAAGAGAAGACAGGGATAAGAAGGTGAGGCAAGAGATGGTGGACAGTGGCTCCAGACGATCACAGTTGAGACGAACCTGGAGTTGGCGTGGAGGAGGTGGAGGAGGAGCAGGAGGTGGAGGAGGAGGAGCAGGAGGTGGAGGAGGAGGAGGAGGAGAGGTTGTTCGTAAGTTAGGGGTTTAAGGAAATCGGTAACGTAGCCAGAGATACCTAACTGTGTGAAGTGTGGGAGGAGGAGGAGGGGCAGTGAAGACGATCGGTGGTCTTAATAAGGGAAGTCATGCATTTATGGATGAGGTGTGTGTGTGTGTGTATGTGTGTGTGTGTGTGTGTGTATGTGTGTGTGAGCCGACGTGGAAAGATGGTCATGTGAATGACAGAGATCAGTCAATATTATATATGAACTTTTACAAGAACTTGTCATAAAAAAAAATGAACAGAATTTCGAGTGAAAAAAGGACGACTAAAAGGGCATTAACGTAGAGGGAATATTGAATCCTTTATGAAACGTGAACAAAGGATGAAAGGAACTTTTTGTGTGCAACAGATTTTCTCTATCTTTTTTTTCACATTCATGCAAGTTTTGAAAAAAAATTACTCCAAAGGGAACATTATTACCCGGATCTGTTTGTAAGTTTAGAGGAAAAAAGAATACCCATAAAACCAATAGAACAAGACTAGATAGTTCAGTAATTTACTATGTATAGAAGACAGTTCATTAATACATTTAGAATGTTTCCTTAATGAAAATACTGCCTTACGCGAGGGCAAACACACGTAGGTCTGACATGAACGTGGGGGAGATGCGTGTCAGCGTCTGTTCATGCCTCTCTGAGTTGGTTGAGGATCATTGTACAGGTCTGAGCATAACTGATTACCCACGCACGAAAAAATCCTTCAGGATACTTGATTGGATGTCAGATAGGGGGGTGTGTGGGGGCAGAGGAGGCCAGCATGGAGCGTGCTGGGGAGGCAAATGACATCGACATAGGCGGACGGCAGGTGGCGCCCGAGCGAGCCGAAGAGCCAAGAGGAGGTCCTCATTCGCCTCCTTCTGGCTCATGATGAAACATAGGAGGAGGATAACGCACCTCATACGCACTGGTGATGGTGTTCTTCTGTGGAAGATGACGCACCTCATACGCACTGGTGAAGATGATGTTGTGTGGAAGATGACGCACCTCATACGCGCTGGCGAAGATGATGTTGTGTGGATGATGACGCACCTCATACGCGCTGGCGAAGATGATGTTGTGTGTTTGATGGATACGTTGACGACCTGAAAGGACTCTCGTAAATAACCCCAGGCTATGTCAGGTACCTATTTATCAAACAGCCCCCGAAGGTAGGATGAACAGATGGGTTGGCTGTGGGCCATCCGCCTTGCTCAAAATTCGACCCGGAGTTAACGGGAAGAAAAGGTGTTCTCCGAAATGTCGTGACTCACTGTAAAGAGTTGGATGTTTAGTCTCGTGTGCTTCTTCTTCACAGATTATAAAGAAAGAATATATTTTTCAGTTCCTTCTAACATTCATGTTTGTATGTAAGAACAAGAAACGGATGCATTTGGTGGTATGGTACTATTTCTTTCGGTGATGTGTGGATGCGAGAGGTGAGCCTTAAGACAAAAATGTTCAGGCTTGGGTAATTGTGATGGCAATGAAATATCTAACATCACTATGTAATGTGAGAAAGTTAATGAGAGAAGAAGTAGTAAGAAGGACATATATGAGAGGGAGAGCTGTAAACCACAACATCGCTCAAACTCTCTCTCTCTCTCTCTCTCTCTCTCTCTCTCTCTCTCTCTCTCTCTCTCTCTCTCTCTCTCTCTCTCTCTCTCTCTCTCTCTATCTATCTATCCCTTGCACGCCTCGCACCCTCCTGCATGTTCAGGCCTCAACGCTTCAGCGCATCTTTCACGCCATCATTCCACCTCCTTCGTGGTTTCCCAATTTTCCTTGCTCCTTCCACTTCTAACCTATGTATCCTTCTGGTCCTCCTTTCCTCACTCATCTCGATATGTCCAAACCATTTCAGCACACCCTCTCGAGCTCATTTATACACACTCATCTTACCACCACACACCTTTCTCGCTTACCCTGGCATTTCATAATCAACCGTCTCTCCTCACACCACATACTGTCAAGTATGTCTTTTTCAGCACATTCACCCCATCCTTGACATATTTCTTTCCATGGTCCACGCCTCACATCCATACACCACTGACGGGACCTCTTTACCACCAAACATACCCATCTTTTCCCTGTCTGTGAGGCAAAGTGGTGTAGTTATTGATTTCTTTATGAATTCCCACCGAAAATAATTTGTTCTTTGCAGAAAATTAATTAGTTTTTCAAACTGATTATTGTTTTTATATATTTTCTTTCATATGACTTGCATATAGCGTTATCTTGTATATCTAGCTTTTTAAGTTCTTATATTTTATATCACATCCTGCAAAAAGAATATATGTATATATAGCATACAGAAGACATTCATATGTAATGGACATATTTCCGGATATGTGGAATCATCATTGCCTGGCAACTATCCGCAAAATACTTATTGCAAAGGCCACTTGCGAGAACCATCCAGCCGTGCATGGAATGTTCAACACAAACCTGGAAACACTGTTTTGCCTGGAATGTCCAACACCAGGTTGGAAAGACGAGATTACTATGCAAATGGCGTAACAGTTTTATTTCAGAGGACATAGAGATATACTTGGGGGAAATTTGGAGCCTTGTTACTTGTTCTGGAACAAAGAAACGAGAGGGGGCGGGGGGATGGGGGGATGGTAATTCGGGTTAACATAATGTAAGAGAAGAGAGTGGAAACATAGGCCGTCATCTGTACACACACACACACACACACACACACACACACACACTGGAACGTGAAGTCAGCCTATCTAATTTCGTGTCTAGTCTTTTTCCGTCATTGTCCTCGTTGCTGGCACTCGCTGGAAACTGGATTGGTTTAGGTTCTCTGGAACCCGTGACAGACCTGGAATTACCTCCTGTGTGTCACTCTACCACCCTGCTCCTAATGTGCGTGTGATCCCTGGCTTCGCACGCATGAGTGGAAATTCTCCTTTTTTGGTGTTAGTGACAGAATGCGTTTCTCTGTCAATGGCATCTGGTATTTCACAGGCAATTGTTCCTAAAATCTTGGCTATCTTGAGTTGGATGACGTATTGAGAATGAAATGTTTGAGGACCATGTGTCGGGTGAGGAAGGTTGCCTCAAGAGGAAGTGACAGGGTTAGGAAGAGGTGTGATGGGAAGACGAGTATGTATGAGACAGTTGAGGAAGGTGTGAGGCGTTCATGGGATAGAACGAATTGGAACGATGTGGTATACAGGGGGCGACGTTGTATCTATAGGCTGAAGCATGACATATAAAGTGGTCAGGTGATGATGATGGTGTGGTAGGATAGTGTTGATATCAGCAGTAGTAGTAGTAGTAGTTGTAGTAATGGTGTGGTAGTGGTAGTGGTAGTGGCAGTGGTAGGAATGTTGTGGTAGGGCAGTGTTGTTGGCAACAATAGTGCTGGTGTTGGCTGTGGCTGGTGGTGGTGGTGGTGGTGTGGCTGGTAGGGGTGTGGTGGTGGTGGCCAACTTGCTGCGGTACCTCAACTTTAACCACATCACTGGCAGTGTTACCAAATTTAACGCTAGATTTAACATTTCTCTTCCTCGTTATTTCCAAGAGTACAAACTCACCCTGACAGCTGTGTCCAGGGGAGATCTCTCTTTACCACCTGGTGTCTCTTTTTCCCCAAAAAACATCAAGAGGAAATAGAAACCCGAAACAAAACCGTAATTACTAATTTGGTATACAAGAAGACCGTATTGATTTACATAGATGTCTATGTCTCACACCAGTGTCTGTTGCACAGGTCATCACCACTCGGCGTCTGTGTGTGTGTGTTTCACGACCGTCTGCTGCACACTTCACCAGTTGACATCTATGGCGTCTGTTGCACAGGACATCCCCAGTCGGCGTCCACACGTCTCCTTCCCCTCCCACGCTATCCCCAGAGTCTGTTGCACAGGCCATAAGCCAACGTCTGTGTCCCTTACCGATGTCTTTTGCGGACACACGCTATCTCTCACTCAGCTACACAGCCCTGCACTCGTAATGCGAAGTGCATGACCTTCCTTGATGAACGTAGCTTGACCTTATTTGACATAGGTCAGTGTAGCGTCTATTGCCTAGCGCAGCAGCGCTGCCCCATCGATCGTTAGCGAAGGGGTTACGAAGACAATCGACCCTACAGATGTACAGTCCCAAAGCAAGTAATTATGTATAGGCTTGTGTGGACTGGAAAAGGCCGTTGAGAATTGGTGTCCAAAATGTATTGTTGCGTTGTTCGCTATCACTCTAGGTTCCCGTTGTGGAAATGAACTTACGTACGTGTGTGTGTGTGTGTGTGTGTGTGTGTGTAACTTCAGTGCACATCTGGTTCGTACCTGTAATATACAGTACGACTGTTACATTTCGTACACCCATGACATGACGTACATATATTGTACATTGCTCTCACTTCTGTTTCATGCCCCATGATGTACATGATCTGTTACATGATAAACATGCGTTATGTTCTATACAGACGTGACATGGCGAACACTCGTTACACGTCTGGCAGTCATTGCATTATGTACGATTTCGAACACAGTGAACCATCGTTTACGTAAGACCCAGGTATTATAACATAAAACACCATGTGAATGATGAACCCCACCCCCTCCTCCTCACTCCACTCCACATGGACATTATATTCAAAAATAAATAGATATTCCATTTTATTTTTAATTATCTGAGCAGCTCAGAACGATCCTTCATCATTAACGAAGAAACACTAAATGTGTGATTCCAGTGTGGTGCCGCCTCACGGGAAAACAGCACTTATGGTACTGAGGAGTAAGGCCTGTATCCGCCTGCGCCTCGCTCACGGCGCGTAAATCACGAAGCTGAGTGATGAATGGTTATGTATTGTGCAGTCTACACGGCTGTAATGAGCCAGGCGCTCCGGGGGCCCCGCCACTGTAGTTACAGCGGCCCCGCCACTGTAGTTACATGGGACCCACACCACTGTAGTTACAGGGGCCCAACACTGTGGTTACAGGGGCCCCACCACTGTAGTTGAAGGAAACACCACTGTAGTTACAGGGGCCCCACCACTGTAGTTACAGGGGCCCTATCACTGTAGTTACAGAGGCCTACCACTGTAGTTACAGGGGTCCACCACTGTAGTTACAGGGGCCCCACCAGTGTAGTTACAGGGGCCCTATCACTGTAGTTACAGAGGCCTACCACTGTAGTTACAGGGGTCCACCACTGTAGTTACAGGGGCCTACCACTGTAGTTACAGGGACCCACCACTGTAGATACAGGGGCCCAACACTGTGGTTACAGGGGCCCAACACTGTAGTTACAGGGGCCCCACCACTGTAGTTACAGGGACCCCCCACTGTAGTTACATGGGCCCACCACTGTGGTTACATGGGCCCACCACTGTAGTTGAAGGAAACACCACTGTAGCTACGACGAACTCCGCTGTAGATACAAGGGGCCATCACTGTAGCTACGAGGAACTTCAGTGTGGATACAGTACCATCACTGTAGACATAGGTGCCACCACTGTAGCTACAGGGCTCCCACTGACACTGTACCTAATGGGCCATCACTGTAGCTACATGGTCACTACTGACACTGTATCCATGAGTCAACCACTGTAGCTAGGAGACTGCTGTTAACACAGTGGCCAAATAACACTGCAAATAGACCAAACATCCTTCACAGTTGACTACAATGTTACTCCACACAGTTCTCTTCCACATGATGATGCTCCACACAGTTCTCTTCCACATGATGATGCTCCACGCAGTTCTCTTCCACATAATGATGCTCCACGCAGTTCTCTTCCACATGATGATGCACCACACAGTTCTCTTCCACATGATGATGCTCCACACAGTTCTCTTCCACATGATGATGCTCCACGCAATATCGCTTCGGCAAAATCATCCACGTTGTACTTGAGCTGGACGTAAGTCACTTATGGTAGACAAAATTTCTCCTTTGTACACACGATTTGTAGTTTGCCCTCTAAACTTAGCTTATGAGAGTAGAGTTGTACGAGACTTTCCACTGCATAATGCTGTTGGTTCTAGACCCAGCTGTGTGGGTAGTGGGGGGCTCAGAAACCATCGTAAGGTATACGTAAGGGAAAGGCCCAAACCCAGCTGTGGGGGCAGAAGACCTCCCAAACTATCGTAAAATATACGTAAGGTAAGGTAAGGTCTCCGACCCTAGTAGTGTGAAGGCAGAAGACCTCCCAAACCATCGTAAAATATACGTAAGGTAAGGTAAGGTCTCCGACCCTAGTAGTGTGAAGGCAGAAGACCTCCCAAACCATCGTAAGATATACGTAAGGTAAGGTAAGGTCCCCGACCCAGCTCTGTAGCAGACGACCTTCAAAAACCATCGTCAGGCAAGGTGGAACAACCTGAGGTCCCACTGTGAGATAGGTGACTCTTTGTCTCCATCAAACCGTCGACCATTTCTGGAGCCATAGAAACTATCGGGAGGCGAGGCAACTTTTCCGCCATCTTGCAAGAAAAATGTTTATCTCAGACACACAGAATGGGTTCCACCCAGCCCAGGCTATTGCAGTTCTCCTTTATCTCCTCACTCAAAACCCTGACTCGTTTCTCGATAACTTGAACGACCTTCCCTTTTTTTTTTCTAATTGTTTTACTTAACTGGAATGGGTCTGATAAGGTTTTGCACCAGGCTCTTCGTAACAAACTTCCTTCATATTGTCCTCCTCTTCCTCCGTTATCCAGAATCTGCTCTTCCTTCCTTAACCTCAGCATCTACGTAGATAAATCTTACTTAGATCATTTCCCATTTTCTCACATCTTTGTTGAAACTTATCTCTAAAGCTCCTTTCTTCTCCCCCCCCCCCCCCCCCCCCCCCCCCCCCCCCCCCCCCCCCCCCCCCCCCCCCGCTTTTGATTTGTTCGTCCTCGTCTAACAACAACAAAGCCAAGCGACCACTTCATAGCCGTCGTCCAATCTCTTGTTTAACTACACTTCACTTCTACCCCTCGCCCCTGAACCGTATCATGCCTTGCACGCTACTGAATCACGAACATCCCCTGCGTCGAAATCCTATACATGAACCATTTTTTCCACGACCAAGGGAAGTACAGCCAACCGACCCTCACTTTCAGGATCGCCCCGAGCTGCGCCACCTCCTTCTACTAACATGCACAGAGTAGACGTAATCCATCCATGGTCTCTGCTGACATTAAGGCATTGCTGGCCTACGACTAAAAAGGGTATATGGTTCCTCGTCCCTCTCTGTCAAAGGCCATTCATTCATACAGTGAGAGCCATATATACAATGAGAACCATACATAAGGTACGAGCTATACATATAGTGAGAATATGTATGACCTAAGAATCATCTTGAGCACCTTAAAGAAGTGTTGCACGTTAAGTCTATTGTCATATACATATATATATATATATATATATATATATATATATATATATATATATATATATATATATATATATATATATATATATATATATATATATATGGATGAGTTTTATAGGGATGACAGAGTTAAGTGATAAAATACAAGGTTAAAAAACTAGTAATTGATGAAGACTCGTAAGACAAAAATAGCGTCCAGACTTAATGGCAATAACGTCCATTGGTAAGCGCTCTTGTCTCATATGCATCACTTTTTTTTTCCCCCCATCGTTTCAATCTGCTCTCGTCCGCTGCAGTCCCAGCGGTCTGGGAGGGAAATTTCGCTGCCAATCCTCCATCTGCCAACTGGATTCGCTTGCATCTAAATCCTTTTCCTGTACGAAGGGGGAGGGAAAAAATAGGGGGGTAGGATGGGCGTAGGGGAATAAAAGGGCTAGGTATAACACTGTATTACCAAGCGGCAGGAAACACTGGATATCGTATGATAACAGTATTGCTCAGCCTTGTCTGGAGATGGACGAGTAACCCCTCACTCTTACCCACCCACCCACCCACCCACCCTTCGCTCCTGGGAAAAATAATTGGTATTTGGTTACACACTTTTAGGGAGGGGAGGGGAATGGGGGTGGGGAGGAGGAGGAGGGTGTAATAATATGGCACAAAAATCTTACGAAGCTGTGAGGGAGGGGGGACGACGAGTCTTGCCAGCAGGAAAAGGGGAGGATCAGGCCATATTTCCAATTACAGCTGAGGATGTCTTTAATATCTTCCCTAAGTGGGCCGTGGGCTCGTTAGGGGGGGTGGGTGGGAGTGTGGTGGAGAGGTGCTTTTCTTAGAATATAGCGACGGCTGCTGGACGGGTTATGTGTGTGTGTGGGAGGGGTTGTGGTGTTAGGTGGTAGGTGGTGGGTTGCTGAGGTATAGTGGCTGTTTTGTTTCAGTAGATGTGTGGATACATATTACGTACAGACGCAGGCGTATGTATCATTTTACACACACACACACACACACAAACACATGAGATCCTGACACCTGTAATTTACCTGTCACATCCCCCCAGTGTGGCTCCCACATCACTAGTATCCCCCGCCCACATACTGAGCCATCTCCTGGAGTATGTCACTTGGTGGAGACGCAGATGCGTTCATCCCTGGCTGTCTTGCTGAGCCAAGGCAAAACGACACTTGTTCTTTATTGTCCCATGAATGATGGGTGATCAGTCTTCATGTCCCATGAGTCATGAGTAACTTGAAGATCCATCTCTAACTTACCAACCAGTCAAAAACCAACCAAACCCGCCGCCTTGCCGGCTTTCATCTTCCGCAAAGCTTTCACTACCTCTTCTCTATTTACCAAACCAATCTCCATAGGATTAACGTTTGTCCTGCGTATTGGCATGGCTCATATTTGTGAGCGTTTACAGAATCGCATCTTTTCCTGCGGCTCATAAAGGATACACTAGAAAAAAAATGAAAAAAGCTTTAGCTGAAAGACATCCTCGACATTTAAGTAAGTAAAGTCCTCACTTCGCCAGCACCAGAGTTCCATGACAGAAGGAACGTACGGAACGTCAGATTGTTAAACAGTAACACAAGAGTTCCAGTCTTACTTGTCACACATCTCAACCGTCTGAGACGAACACACTCTCTGTCAACACACGTCTAGAATCATATTAGATTTGGGATTATTTTTTTTTCTCTCTCTCCACCAAAATAAAAGAATAATAACTTCATTCAACTCCTTTCAAAAGCTTTGATCCCTTCTCTTTACTCCTCGTGTGCGTTCGTCCTTCTCGATCATCGCATGTAGACCCAATGGTGTGTTCTGACTGAAGACATAATGCTACAGCTGTACCAGACGTTTTAAGGAGTTCTTTTATTACTAAACTTTGATTGCTGGGGGAGCATAACTTGCACCTTCCTTCCCTCCTCCTGCACGGGGAAGGCTGCCACATCCCTCCCCTGCTTAACATAAATTCCTCATATATCCGAACCTGTATGACGATACGCAGCCCTGGCAGACAGAGGCTTTGTTGACAATCTTTATTTCCATATAAATCATTATATCTATCTCTCATGTCTCATATAAATCATTATATCTATCTCTCATGTCTCATATAAATCATTATATTTATCTCTCATGTCTCATATAAATCATTATATCTATCTCTCATGTCTCATATAAATCATCAAACGTCTCTCTCAATTGTTATGTAAGTCGCCAAATTTACCTCCCACTTGTCGAAGTTATAACTCGCGTTCCTCCCACTTGTCGAGGTTATAACCTCACGTTCCTCCTCCTCCTCCTCCTCCTCCTCCTCCTCCTCCTCCTCATGCTCTTCTTAAGGTGTGAAGGTTACCAGGCACTCGCCCCTGCCCATTACCGCCAGCCAAACACCCGAGTGTGTGTGTGTGGGTCGTATTGGACTCCTCGTGTCCCTCCGTGTGAGACGGATCAAGAGAGAGAGGCTCCTCCTTCTCCTCCTCCTCCTCCTCCTCCTCCTCCTCACCCTCGACGACGAGACACACGTTCTTTGATTTGATCCGGCTTCGAACTCGTACATAAATCCGGATGGCGGAATTCTGTTGCCCTTTTTTCTGTCGCTAGTCGTCCTCCTTTGGAGATGTGTGTGTGTGTGTGTGTGTGTGTGTGTGTGTGTGTGTGTGACGTTTGATGTCAAAGGAGGAAAGGGGTTGGGGGGAAAAGAGAGGGGGAAAAGCTTAGGGATCGGATGCCAAAAAAAAGTTGTCTTTGTGAGGTATGTTGGGTTCACATTGGGGGGGAGATAGTCGTATCCCCCCCCCCCCCCCTCTCTCTCTCTCTCTCTCTCTCTCTCTCTCTCTCTCTCTCTCTCTCTCTCTCTCTCTGTAACAGATCTGTGTGCCCAATGTGGCCTCAGCTCTCCACTCGAACCCCACGCCGTCCCATGGCATACCCCATCCTCTTACCTAATACACGACACCGTCTCACAACCACAGATGCCTGAAAAATGTACAATCCACAACCCCGATACGGCAAAAAAAGTTGATCCTCAAAATTAGCTTTTTATTTCCTCCTTCTAAACTTTCCGTTTTTTTCTTTCATATTAATGTTTTGTTCGTCTCCTAGCCTCTGATCTCGTTCTAATCTCTGGGTAGTAGGATAGGCAGACGACCCACAGCAGAGCTAGTAAAGTTAAGTCTGGCACGATGGTAACTTTACTCCCTAATCTATAGAGATGGAGAGAAGTTAGTAAAGCAGAAAGCTCCTCCCTCACCACCTACCACTATAGATGGAGACAAGATAATAAAGGGGAAGGCTCCTCCCTCCCCACCCAACCCACCACTATAGATGGAGACAGCATAGTAAAGCAAAATGGGGGCGGGGTGGGGATGAGGATGGGGAGGAGTTACACAGACTCAGTCAATAAGATCAGCTTGACACCTTATTCTTAAAGTTTACTCATAAGGTTGAGGTCACTTTGCATACTATTGGAGGAACTTTACCCTTCGTGGGAGGAAGGCAAGGGAAACTTCCCCAAGAAAAGCTATATATAAATTCTTCCTCTCCCCCTTTTTTCCCTCCCTCAGTTTTCATAGCTTTTCTCCTTTTTTTTTTTTTCCTCTCTGTACCTGGGATATGCAAATGAGTTCTGAAGGTGTCGTTTGCAGTGTTCAAGGGAAGGATGAATACCTTGGTTGAAAGGACATAACAAAATGATGATAATGATGATAATACAATCCTTGTTATCGGATTAACGTTAACGATCATTTAACCAAAGCTAATTACCACCTAACCACCAATGGACCTCGACTTACTAACACCAGACGGTAGTTTCAACCTGAACCTAACCTAACCACGCTGGTGATTGTTAAGTCATTCAGCAAGTCGCCAGTCACAGACGACGAGCCATGCCCCCCCAACCCATACACACACACACACAGTCACCCAGTCACTGTTGGGCGACCGCTGCCCACCGCCGCCACCACCGCTGCCCTTCGTAAAGCAATAATCACCCCAGCCCACACACACACACACACACACACACACACACACACTCGGCCTTCAATGCCCGGAGCCTCTCATTAAGTGGTACATAAAATTTTAATTAACATTCCTTTCCGCCACGCGCGCGCCTCCGAGACTCGCCTTGTGTTCCAGCTCTCTCTCTCTCTCTCTCTCTCTCTCTCTCTCTCTCTCTCTCTCTCTCTCTCTCTCTCTCTCTCTCTCTCTCTCTCTCTCATATTCCTCTCACTTTCCCTTGCTTTCATCCTCACCTTCCTCATACCATTTTCCTTTTAGATTCTCCCTCTTCCACACACACACACACACACACACACACACACACACACACACACACACACACACACATCTCAGCCATTCTCTACACCCTGGGAATGAAATATGGCTTCGCCGGTTCTGGCTAAGTTGTTTTTCAAGTTTTCCCATGAATGAGGAAACCCCGGCTTCGAATTCATTTTAGATAACCCAAAAATTCCATTCCTTTAATAGAACATGTAAGATCCGGCAGCTCCCATTCGATTTTTATTTTGATATTATTGTTATGAACAATGATTAGGTAACATTTTTATTTTGATTATTATTTTTTCATATAAAATCCCAATATATTACGTAGAAAACTACTTTTATTTATGGAAAGGTACAAATTCTGTAGTGTTTATCGCACACACACACACACACACACACACACACACACACAAATATAGAGCATATGAACGTTCACTTTATATAGAACACATAATGCCTAATAACAGCCAGGATTCGAACCCGTACCTTTACCGTTCTCAGCCACAGCGCAGCGTAAAAGGTCTGGGTTCGAATCCTTGCTTTTGAAGGGCATAATGTGATATATATATATATATATATATATATATATATATATATATATATATATATATATATATATATATATATATATATATTTATTTATTCATTTATTTTGCTTTGTCGCCGTCTCCCGCGTTAGCGAGGTAGCGCAAGGAAACAGACGAAAGAACGGCCCAACCCACCCACATACACATGTATATACATACACGTCCACACACGCAAATATACATACCTGTACATCTCAATGTACACATATATATATTTACAAACACAGACATATACATATATACACATGTACATAATTCATACTGTCTGCCTTTATTTATTCCCATCGCCACCTCGCCACACATGGAATAACAACCCCCTCATGTGTGCGAGGTAGCGCTAGGAAAAGACAACAAAGGCCCCATTCGTTCGCACTCAGTCTCTAGCTGCCATGTAATTATGCACCGAAACCACAGCTCCCTTTCCACATCCAGGCCCCACAGCACTTTTCATGGTTTACCCCAGACGCTTCATATGCCCTGGTTCAATCCATTGACAGCACGTCTACCCCGGTATACCACATCGTTCCAATTCACTCTATTCCTTGCACGCCTTTCACCCTCCTGCATGTTCAGGCCCCGATCACTCAAAATCTTTTTCACTTCATCTTTCCACCTCCAATTTGGTCTCCCACTTCTCGTTCCCTCCACCTCCGACACATATGTCCTCTTGGTCAATCTTTCCTCACTCATTCTCTCCATGTGACCAAACCATTTCAAAACACTCTCTTCTGCTCTCTCAACCACATTCTTTTTATTTCCACACATCTCTCTTACCCTTACATTTCTTACTCGATCAAACCGTCTCACATACTGTCCTCAAACATCTCATTTCCAGCACATCCACCCTCCTGCGCACAACTCTATCCATAGCCCACGCCTCGCAGCCATACAACATTGTTGGAACCACTATTCCTTCAAACATACCCATTTTTGCTTTCCGAGATAATGTTCTCGACTTCCACACATTCTTCAAGGCTCCCAGGATTTTCGCCCCCTCCCCCACCCTATGATCCACTTCCGCTTCCATGGTTCCATCCGCTGCCAGATCCACTCCCAGATATCTAAAACACTTTACTTCCTGCAGTTTTTCTCCATTCAATATTACCTCCCAATTGACTTGACCCTCAACTCTACTGTACCTAATAACCTTGCTCTTATTCACATCTGCATGGTCGTAGAATTATTTTGGACTCCTGAAGGAGTTTCAAAATATATTTCTGGTGTTTATAAGTAAATGCTGACGGCCTTAATGGACCTTCCTGGCAGTCGATAGGGCCAAAGCTTAATTAACCTACCAACCAACCAGCTGAAAGGGCCTCTTGTCCCCCCCACAAGCAACAGTCGACATAAAACCTCACAGAATGTAAAATTTCTAGTCCCACCCTCCCATACTCTGGAATGCTGGACACACCGACGCTAATGCTTTCCAATTTTACCTCTTTTACATCTTTTTTTTTTTTTTCCTCCCCCCTCCCTCCCTTACCTCTAATTCAGCTCATTTCCATTAAGGAATGTTGAACCACCGCTATGAGTCAGGAATATTATCATTAAGATATTCTGGAACACAGCCATGGCTCAGGAATATTTGTGCCATGAACTGAAAAATTTTTTGATGTCATTGGCCGTTAGATAATTACGTCCTGTGTGTGCGTGTGTGTGTGTGAGTGTGTGTGTATAAAGGGATAGATATGTGTTAGGGTATGGCGTAGGGCTTATCTAACCTGCCTGGTATTGCGTATATGTTCTTAAGTATGCTATAGATGTAAGCGTCTTTCTCCTATTTCTTTGTCTAGAGGTATTACTATCGTTCGACAGTTTCGGCGATGTGACTGGCAGCGTTTTAACTCCATTGCCGGACATACGACTTTATTTCATTTCCTTGTATTTTCACTGTGACATTCACTAAGTGTGAGATCGTACATTTTAAGTGTGTCTGTAGACGTATTACTGGTTTTCGATGAACAAACATGTCATTCAAAATGTCTGAATAGCGGTAGAGCCAAGTGAGGGAACTCCATATATAATTAAATTTAACTATCAAATCATCATACACTCGTGTACTCACATATCAATGACACCAAGAAATAGTAAATGGAAACATTGGATAGGATTTCATCCTTTGGTTTACTTATATAAATACTTTTAACCAAAATACTCACAAAGATCACGAGAGATTGTTTAATATCCAACGTATTTGGAGCACAAAACGAGCGTGCGTCGCTGCTGCATTCATATCGTAACTCGAAAACAGAAAGTGTTGCCTCCTAAACGCATATAAAGTACGATTATTCCAAAAAGCCAAGAAATTCCCTGTGAATTTAGGATGAATTAAATTTGCATTAACTTTCCTGGAGTCACGGTAAATCATGGGGCCGTAATTATACATTTTTTGTTTCCTAACAACTAATGACTTAGCCAAGCCCAGCCAAGCCTAGCCCAGCCCAGCCTAGCCAAGCCTAGCCCTCCCGCCTGCCTGCACCAAGTTCAGTCGTCGACGTAGTCGCTGCCAAGGTAAAATGGTCATGTGATGTCAATTCATGTTATGCTATGTTAATACTTCAGCTGGTGAGCAAAGTTGACTTTACTCCTTGCTCTCAGGTTCCCTTCCCTAGCCCAAGTTTGCTGGTGTTTCTTTCTGCCGCGCGTAAATATGGGTTAGTGGCATGTACGAAGATCAGTTCGACATGTCACCCATACACACACACACACACACACATACACACGATTGTGTTGTGTTCTTAAATCCAAATCATTC